>NW_007727564.1:151718-169109 GCF_000696425.1 Galeopterus variegatus
GATATGGCATATTCCTTCAGGGTAGGCTTTGAAACTGAGGGTGTTCTCCCCCCCCCCAGCTGGCCAGGGATCTGAACCCTTAACTTTGGTGTTATAAGTTGCTTTAACCAACTGAGCTAATCAGCCAACCAGCATGTCCTAGCTTGAAAACAGGAATGCTGCAAAGAGAAAACCTTTATTTACTCTACAAAAAGCAAATATTGCAAAAATCAATGAAGTAATCACACTAAAATAGACCCAACATTTTCCCAAATATAAGACTATAAAGAACAAGGTATTATCCATTATAATCTCTATAACAGAAAAAAAATGTTAAAGTACTGTTTTAATTTTTAATTATAACTTCTTAAACGTGAGTAAAAGTAGATTGTTTTAAGTCAGGTGGTGTGAAGCTTCACAAAGTTACCACATACAATGCCTTAGAGCAATGGTTCTCAAACTTCAGCATGTTTAAGAATCCCCTGGAGGGCTTTTTAAAACACAGATTGTTGGGTACCAACCCCAGGGTTTCTGATTCAGAGGGCCTGGTGTGAGGCTTGAGAATGTGCATCTCTAACAAGTTTCCAGGTGATGCTAATGCTGCTGGTCCAGAGAGGACACTTTGAGAACTGCTGCCTTAGAGTGACAGCCTAGCAGTAAAAGAAGACTTTTAATAAATGGCATATTTATCTTATAACACAAATTTTAGATTTGTAAAAAGCATGCATTCCTTAAAATGCCAAATATTTTCAAAAGTACGTTTGGATAGCAATCATATTTCTCAGAAATCATTTTAAATGAGGTTTTGACTAAGATAACATATAAGAGCCCCACTTAGGGAATAACCAATTATTTTATACACTAAAATAAGGAAGGAAACTAAAAATACTTAAAAACTAAGCCACAAGCTTAGGAAGTAAAATAGTCTAGAATAAGTAAATCATTGACTGATAGCAATGTAAATCCTACTATTATAAAAATCCACCATATTGTGCCCTAAGAATCCCTTAATACACTATTGCACTGGAATTTACTTTTAATTGTTATATCTGTAAACTGCAACATTTGGAAAGAAAAGAAAAACGCTTTAAGTTGGGTGGAGTGGTAGGTAGTGGGAGTAAGGGAAGGATGAATTATGCTCTAATTATGGATAAATCTTTTTTTCTTCCACCAAGGCAAAAGATTTGAATCCCGTTATTGGCCAGCTGCAAAAACAAAACAAAACAAAACAAAAAAAAACACCCTACTTTTTCTTCCAAGTCATTCTTTTAGAGATGCAACCCGATAGGTTCAAGAAAAAATACTCCTAGTTATTTGCTATTTATAATAAAAGTGAATTTAAAAAATACTATGATGTAAAAACCAAAATTCTTCTGTTGTAGTTCCTGCCAATTAGAAATGTTGTTTCTAGTTGGTAAAGTAATTGATAAAGTTTGCCTTACTTTGCTGAAGAATTTTCAGATATTTATCTTAATAAGTTAACATGTCTTCTGAAGTGTTTCTTAAGTTTCTCCACATAGTGGTTACACTAGCCTTATAATATACACTTAATTTCCTTAGGAAAAGGGCCTGACCCAGCTTCATGGAAACAAAACTGATAACGGGTAAAGCACAAAAACAACTAGGGTTGTTAGAAAAGATGAACCACATACATATAAGTGCACATTTGTTTTACTGTGCAGTAAAGGACTACTAAGGTTAAACAAAAAGTCCGAAGTAAGTCCAAATATCCTTGCAATAAGGAAACAAACCAAGAAATACAAGAAAGACAATGGGAGACTTTTCCTGCCTAAATGATATATATGTAGACATGATACATGCAACTTATTTGAAAATAACTTCCCCCCACTGAAAACAGATTTTTTTCAGAATGAGGAAAATAGTAAATAATTGAATGTACTCATTAAATGTAAAGCATCCTATTAAATTAACCACTTTTGAATTTATCTTGAAAAATATAGTATTTCACATATGAAAATAAAGCATATGCTCTGTAAGGTAGGTACTCATGTTTTTTATCTTTTAGTGGAATCTACAACCCTTAGCCTTTTATGTGCTAAAATTTTCATTTCATCCTAGGATCAGCAACAACTACCAATAGACAAAGACAAACCTAAGACTTAGTGGAATCTACAACCCTTAGCCTTTTATGTGCTAAAAGACATATACAAAGCTCCTCTACTTATTTTCATTTCATCCTAGGATCAGCAACAACTACCAATAGACAAAGACAAACCTAAGACTTATTTTTCAGTTAACCAAGTGTTTACTACATACTCATTTTACCACCTTCTCCTTGGTTGATCTTGAGATATATGCACACATTTGTGCTAAGTAAGACCTCCTATCCTCTGACTATACTCGGCCTAACTGATTTAAAATAAATCTTCAAAATAACCTTAAACCACTATCTATTCAGCAATATGCTAAACATCATGGGAAATATAAAATACTTGGTACATAATAACCACTCAATAAATATTTGTTGAGTGAATTTACTGAATAAATGTAGTACGAGACACTGTTGTTTTTAGCAGGAAAGGCTGAACTTTTTATGTATCTTTCATTTTTATGTATCTGGAGGGCTTAATTTTGACACTGTGTTAAGTATAATACGAGAGTGCTTCAAAAAGTTCATGGAAAGATTCGTATTATCTTTCAATTCTATTTTTCCACAAACTTTTTGAAGTACCCTCGTAGAACAAAGAGAACATTTACTAGTGTGGGGTTATTTAGTAAAAAGAGTAAGAAACTAGGCATCATGAGACCTAGGTATTTATCCTGTCTTCACCCCTGAAACAGTTTTACTGTGGTATGTCATCCATCTAGACAATTTTACCTATCACATGTGACCTATATAAGATATATTACGAATTAAGTAAGATAATATATGTAAAATGATCTCTGTAAATAGTAAAACACTACATAGGAGAGAGGTATTAGAAAAAGCTTTATGGAGGGAGGCAGAGGTAAATTTGGCTTTGAGAAGTATATAGATTTCATATGACAAAAAGAGAGAAGGCCCTTCAGATTACAGATTAGTGAAACATCAAGGACACAAGCAAATAGAAAAAGGAATACACATGGTGTGATCATAGAAGACTGAAGAGGTTCTTGACACTAGACAAAATTTTTAAGAACTAAAGCATTAGGAAACAAGAACATTTTAGAGAAAAAATTTCAGTAAATTTTCAAGTAACTGGTATCTTCCAAGCTAGGAAAACAATCCTATAAACAACCACTAATCATATACGTACTATATGCCAAGATCTATGATTAATCCTTCCATCAATGTAGTGAGGTAGGAATTATAATGTTCATTTTATAGACACAGAAATTGAGCAAGAGAACCTGCCCAAAGTCACAATATTGTAATTAACCAATAGAAATAGAATCTGAACCAAATTCTATTATAACAAACTGCCTAGAGTCTACAGCCTAAAGATTCAGGCTTCAAGTCAAAGCCTGAGGACTGGCTTAGAATAGATATATCACTATACAAATATGCTGCTTATTTGCATTTTTAAAAGCAAATGATGGAAGAATAAATCATGAATTTTTTTTTTTTTTTTTTAAAGATGACCGGTAAGGGGATCTTAACCCTTGACTTGGTGTTGTCAGCACCACGCTCAGGCAGTGAGTGAACCGGCCATCCCTATAGGGAATCCGAACCCGTGGCCTTGGTGTTATCAGCACCGCACTCTACCGAGTGAGCCACGGGCTGGCCCTAAATCATGAATTTTTAAAAGGTTACCAATAAGGTGATGGCAGGGAACTGGGTGAAAGAGACTTTTCTGAATATCTCATCTTGTAGCTTTGACTTTGGAACCATAAAAGTATTTTTAAAAATTATAAAATTAGACTAAACTTTCTAACTTTTTATTTGAAATAATTATAGACTCACAAGAAGTTGCAGATTATCTTTTTTTCTTTTATATGTGTTGAAGATTAAATTTTTAAAAGTGATACCTAAATGCTGAAAATAAATGAAATAAATCAACCTAAACATGTACCAGTTGGTGATATAACCAAACAGAGCAGACCTAATCTAAAACACAGTAACTTGTTCATCCCTAGAGGGCTACATCATTTTGACAAATATAACTGGGGGAAAAAACTTAAGTTATTTTCAATAATCATAATGGTGATGGTGTTGGTGCTACCATTCTAAAACTGTATTATGTGTACTCTGAGATAAAAGAAATGATTAACTTGAAAGTATCCATAGGGCTGGCCAGTTAGCTCACTTGGTTAGAACGTGGTACTGATACCACCAAGATCAAGGGTTCAGATCCCCTTACTGGCCAGCAACGAAAAAAAAAGTAGCCATATGAACTATAAACCCACTTTATCTTAAAAGTAAAAACAAGCAAAAACAAAGAAAGCAAACAAAAAACCCTAACACATTCTCTTAGCATTGTACATTGAAAAGGCCTAGAAACATTTAACAACTAAGTAGCAATGAACACCCCTACCACCCAGATTCTTGTCTTGAAATACCATTTATCACTAACAGGAAAAAATGTTTAATTATAGATCTGGAGCAGGAAATGAAACATCTTTACATACTAGAAAGCAAGGAATCAATCAAAACTATTAGAATCACACTGTAAGGACTCAAGAGCTAACTTGAAGAGGTTCTCACTAGCTAAAGATGGGATAATTTGAGCATTAATAACAGCTGCAATGGACTGAGATACATTAAATATATTCAAATCTATGAAATCACAGGAAAAGGGGAAAAAAAAGGAAAAAGTAAGAACTCACTGGTCACTCTTGGAGGTACTAGTGAACCAGCTCATTATTCTGAAAACTGGTAAATAAAAGGACAGAATCAAACATATATTCTTGCTTTCCTTTGTAAATGATAGCACTGGGTAACCAAATAGCAGATGAGTGGAAGTTTCTCTTTCTAGAAATAAATAAAGAAGAATTGATAGAATCAGAATATCAAGCTAGCTGGTTAGCTCAACTGATTAGTGCATGGTGTTATAACACCAAGGTCAAGGGTTCAGATCTCCATACCAGTCAGCTGTCAAAAAACAAAAAACTATCTAACAAACAAAAATGAATATCACTACATTACAACCCCTAATGGGGTATGGAGCATCAATGATTGGTACCATCATGAAAAGACACAACCAGGTATTATGTGCACACAAATGGAAGACTGTCAGACTACCTATGAAGTAGCTGTGTGTGTTGCGGGTGGTGGGTGGGTGGAGGTGATTAACCCTGAATCTGATAGAAAGCCTCTAGATCCTATAACCATTTTACCAACTTACAGGAAATACAGTAAACAGAGGAACATGTTGAACGATACCACAGGAATGTAATCAGTAAAATCTAGACTTTGGAAGTTCTACAGCAGGGGTTGGCAAACTACACCAGAAGCCTGTTTTCGTAAATATTTTTATTGAAACACAGCCATGTCTGTTCATTTATGTATTGTCTATGGCTGCTTTCACACTACATGGGCAGAGTTTAATAGCTGTGACATAGACCACATGGCCCACAAAGGCTAAAATATTTACTATTTGGCCCTTTAAGAAAAACTTTACCAAGCCCTGATCTACACGATAAACAACTCAATTTTTTCAATAAAACAGTGTGAGAAAAGAATGGAGGAAAAACTGACAGATTAAGAGACCTAATAAACATTTCAATCAATCACAATGTATGGATCTTATTTGCATTTGGATTCAAACAAGAACCTGTAAAGAAAAAAACTCTATAGACAACTGAACATTTGAATACTAACTATATACTTGCTGATATAAAAATTTTTATATTGTGATAATGTAAAAAATGAGCTCTCTTTTAGTGATACATACTGAAATGTTTCAAGGGAAATAAGTCTGAACTTGTTTCAAAATAATGCAAAAGAGGGAAAGTGAATGGAGGTATAGAGGAAATAAGATTGGCCATGAGCAGATAATAGCTGAACATGGGTGACGACTACACTCTAGGAAGTATCCCTCAATACACAAGGTAACATATTCAGTAAGCATTTTTAGAAGCATTAGATCATGATGAAACCTAGATACACTTATGTTCTACATGTTCCACTGCACATTTTTTAGAAAGAGGAAAAAGGTCACTTTATCCAAAGAAAACTTCTCTAAAGATGTAACCTCCCTATCTTTTGATACAACATGGCAAAATCTTGCCCCCTGATGAGAAATAAACATTCTTTCAGTATCAGGATGGAATGGGAACAGGGCCATCTCTAGCCCATAAAACAAAGAAAACTTCTCTAAAGATGTAACCTCCCTATCTTTTGATACAACATGGCAAAATCTTGCCCCCTGATGGGAAATAAACATTCTTTCAGTATCAGGATGGAATGGGAACAGGGCCATCTCTAGCCCATAAAAATCTGTAATTAGAAAAATGCACCCATTCCTTTAGATACTTTATTTCCACCTGTTAAAAATGTTTGCAATAAGTAGTCTATTATCTAAATGAGTATGTTTAGATAAGACGCCTTCATACAACTTAAAATCTGCACTACTGTAGGAGTAGCCATTGATGGAAGTTTAAAAAGCTAGTTACCAAAGAATACAAAGAGTTTAACTCCACTTTTTTGCCAACCAGTAATCTAGAAAAGGTACTCCCCCAATTTGAGAGTTAATCTTCCTCATGTATTCTTCATCACTTAGAAATGAATGTATTTGTGGATAGAATGGGGGACATTCCCACGGACTTTCGGTCATCAATTTCCTTACTGAATATTCCAAATAATCAGAAACGTTTCTCCCAGAAATGTAATTTCTCCTCCAATGCAATAAACACAGAAAGCCTTACCAGTATTTCAAAGGCAAGAGAACCAGAAAAAAAGGCATGATCAGAGGCAGTCCACGAAGCAGTTCATGAACATGAGCTCTTTAAATACTCTTCTAGTCAATACAGAGGAAATAACAGACCTAATCACTATTATTTCTAAATCTAGTAAACAAGGGAACCTCTATATCTATTTGAAAGTATACCATTTAAAGAGGGCACATGAACAAGGGGTTCCTAAGTACAGATGTGAGAAAAAGATAAAGCATACTTTTTAAAAGCTGCAGAAATTGATCTATAAATGTCTGTTTATAGCATCTGTAAGTCATGCTTTAAAATGTATACTACGTATACCAAAACCAAATTTTATCACACATTGAAGTGCAGTCATTTTCCACATGCACATGTACCAAGTAAATTTCTAGAAGAGATTTTTATTTTATCATTTTTATACTATGCCCATCCTAGGAGGGTTAAATTAACAAAAATGTAAAATAAGGCTTTGAGAAGATATTAGTATTGTTAAATGTTTTATTTTATACCAAAGTGACAGGGAAAAAAAATCAAGGAGAGTACAGACTTCTCAAAAGACTAGTAACCAGAGTTATGTTTTACAAAAAATGATTTACTTATTGTTTTTGGTGGCTGGCCGGTAAGAGGATCCGAACCCCTGGCCTTGATGTTGTAATAACCGCAATCTAACCAACTGAGCTAACTGGCCGGCCCAGAATGGGCTTTATAAAAATTATTTTGAAAATGATAGGAGCCAATTACCTTTGTAGCAACAAAAATTTCATCTGCCAATACTTCAAGTATTTTGTATATACCACATAAACAACTCAGTATTAAATTTAAGACAGTTTTAGAAATTAAAGAATCATGAAGTCAAAAGATTCTTTTTCCAAGCCCTTCCACCCACAATATCAAATTCATAGGACTAAATGTAAACTTACTTGGGCTGTTAGAAAGGTATCATCTTCACCTTCTTGAGCTTCAATTTCCTAAGTAAAAGGGTATACAATAGCTTTGTTTTACAAAGTATCTGGGTAACATGAGAATGCTTTCATGTTTATACCTAATTATCATTTGCCTTGTGTTGCGTATAGTGTCTATGATACTGCGGGTACTAAATCAATGCTTAATAATTCAGACTGTATTCTTTATGCCAACATAAAAAATTAGTCATGTTGCTAGAGAATTAGAAAAATCTTTCTTGAGCCCCTCATTTATTAGGCTAGGTGGAAGGAAAGTGTTTTAAATATGAATACTAATAGCACTGACTCCATAATCCATTGATTTTCTTAAGACGTACTTCAAAGCAGGACAAATGGACTACTTCAAAGATATGAAAAACTGTCTGCTTTAAAATTAAATTTTCATAAGTAATTTCCCCACCCTTGATAATAACTGAGGAAATGCAAATCAAAGTAAACTTTTATACCTACTAAAGTACCAAAAGAAAAAAACCTACCACCAAGTAATGTTGGCAAGGTAAGAGTAAAACTGGTACACTCATTCAAAGTAGAGTAGGAAAAAACCTTAAAACTTAAATGTCCAAAATCAAAGGAGTGGCTATTAGACATATAGAAAGCAGTCTAATAAATTATGGCATAACACAAATTATGAAGTCATTATGGTATGTTATGTGAAAATAGAATATAGAATAAACAGCAACTTATGGTATGATAACAACTATGTAAAAATATATTCATATATGGGATAAGAAAAAATTTAAAAAGTTCACCTTAGGTGGTAGGATTCTGGTTGATTTATAAGTAACTTTTAAATATATTTTTAAAATGTTTTGAGATTTCCAAATTGAATTAGAAAAAAAACTTAGTATTATTTAAAACTTAATTTATCTGTCATGTTTTAAAAAAACTGGCTAAAGACCTGACTTTCGATGTCCTCTTTTTCTATATCTTCTATTGCTTCTGCCTCTATTAATTCATGAGCTCTCTTGTTCTCTTCTGCAGAAAGTAACTCCTTGAAGTGCACATTTTCTTCTTCATTTTCACCAGATTCTTCAGAGTCCTTTAGTTCGTCATTTCCATCTTGTTCATGTGCCTCTTGACTCTCCAATTCACAGTCCTTTTAATGGTAAGAAAATTTGGTACAACTAGAGGCAAAGTAGTGTAGGCTATCCACCAAATTTTTTGGTCATTTATATCTCTAAATGTGTCATATCTGATATTTTATTATTATTCCCAGAGTCAATTTTACCTTATATATTAACTGTATCTTTAAAAATATAGGTCTAATACCAAGATTAAAACATGAATCTGAGTTCTCAAATCTCTTGCATGAAATGCACATTAATTGTATTGATACCAGAGATGTTCTAAGTTCCAGTTATTTAACATTTACCAAGCCACATTCTAGGAGATTTCCAGAAGATATGGTTTCAAAGAAATGACTTGATTTCTTCATGTGCCACAGATTGATTTAATTTCAAAGACCCTGAAGTCTTATACATTAAAACATAAAGTTTATTTCTAATTAATAAGGAATTCCCAACTGTTACAATGTCTGCTATTGAAAAATATGAAAATAACTAACTTAAATGCATTTGTTTTGAAATCTATCACTGTGCCACAATGCCAATTAGACAGGGGAACAAAGGTTCAGATTGGCTCTGTAAAGGAAGGTCTGTTTGCCCTTCAAAGTTTATGGATACATGGCACTTCAGCGGAAACAAAAGCAGCAATCTGCTCAGTTTCCTTTTTCATTAAATGTAGAGAAAGAGTTGAAAGCAATGAACATCTCTATTCATATAGTAAATTTGGCAGACTTAAGAAAAGGTTTCTGGGTTAAAAGGGGAAAACAGCAGGAGCATGACTATTCATCACTCATAGCTGAACTGCAGCAAGGAAATAGAAATTTCTACTGAGGGAGGTAGGCACAGAGAAGGAATATGATTGTTTTGGAATGTGGAGTGCTTGGGGAGCTCAAGGAAGTTACTGAGAAAACTACATCTATTCTGAAGTGCCAACTTAGACCACTCTCCAACTCTTGAACCACTTATCCACAGAAGCAATTTCTATACACTTTGGATATTTAGGCAATAGGTAATATTTACCCACCACCACTGTATAAATTCCAAAATTACCAACTCTGGGACACAAGGAAAATATATTTACTTAATTTCTATCAAGTACATCACATATGTTGGTATTTCCAAAGTGAAAAAAGAAACATAAAGAAACTGAGGACATATTTACATAGGATTTTTTATAAAGCTCTTTTGCTCTTCTAGACATTATAAGATGGTTTATTTAATAATAACACAAAGTATCCTTTGCAGCACATATAAGAGACAGTACTATTATTATTTTGAATAAAAGTATATACCTCCTTATAACATTTCAAATGATTGTGACATTTTTATGAATGGAAGAGCTAAAAGAAAGACATTTAAAAATTAAAAGATTTGTTTACTAAGGCACAATGTTTTTCCAGTTTAGGGATAATTTTTGTTTAATCATTCACTGACTAGTGAAGACAACTGAAGAAAATAAGAACAGAGAAATAAGCCTAATGGAAGATACACCACAAGGATAACAGAATACTAAATCTGAAGAGTTCTTAGACTCAAACAAAAGCTGATTACTGGCATGCAATCATCAATTTTAATGGATCCCTGGACAAACATTTCCTAAACTCTGATTTCAGGGTTAACTCCTCAACCAAACACTTCTTTCTCTCCATGCCTGGCCTCAAAGTGCAAGGTACAAAATGTGGGCTATGGGATGTGTGTGTGAGTGTGTGTGTGTGTGTGTGTGTGTGTGTGTGTACAGAGTGGGGAGGGTAGAGAGCTAGGAGGTAGGAGAGATGGATGGGAGAATGGACATGAACCGACTTCATGGTGGAACACACAGACATCCAGAAACATGATGACAATATGTACTAACTGTATCCAGAAAACAGAATATATGGGGGCATAAGTGTACATAATTTAAGAGGAACTATGCTCATTAAACAATTCCTGCAAATGCCACAATACTTAAGACCTAACAATGAGTAAGTAGCAGATCACTTTTAATTGAAATGAAAACAAAACAAAAAACCCCAACTATGATTAAAAATTAGTTATTCTACATCTATGGTATAAAGAACTGCCACAGTCCAGATTTAAATTACATATTTTATCTTTTGGGCTGGGCAGTTTTGCTTTTAATTGAAATGAAAACAAAACAAAAAACCCCAACTATGATTAAAAATTAGTTATTCTACATCTATGGTGTAAAGAACTGCCACAGTCCAGATTTAAATTACATATTTTATCTTTTGGGCTGGGCAGTTTTGAAGTACATTCCTTTTTGGTCAAAAAAGACCAGCCTTATTTATCTTTAAAGAGCAAAACAAATTTCTTAAATTTACCTTTACCAAGTAGCAACATATCAGCAATTTTCTCTGCCCATTTTAAGTCTACATTAATCTAAGGCTTGTA
This sequence comes from Galeopterus variegatus, assembly GCF_000696425.1. NCBI lineage: Eukaryota > Metazoa > Chordata > Mammalia > Dermoptera > Cynocephalidae > Galeopterus > Galeopterus variegatus. The sequence goes on from NW_007727564.1 coordinate 162,931, forward strand.
TGGTATATAAAAAAGCTAAGTGCAATGATCAGATAAAAAATAAATTACCAATATTCTTCACTGTGGTACCTTGTTCAGGAACTAATCTACCAATTGTCTTATAGCTGTTCCTCTGGCCCCTATGTCTCAGATTTCTGCTTAAAGCCTTGGCCAAACAGATTATTATTTTTAGCTTTACGTCTCACATAACTAAAAGTTATTTATTATATTTCCAATTATGAGAGTTAATGAGATTGACAATATCAAGTTTCTATCTTTAACCTACATACTTCAGTGTCTATTGTTAAAGTAAAATGAACAAAATTCATACTAAGCTAAAAATGAACATCTTAACCTGAGTAATTAACACTTTACCTTGACAAAAGTATCATCTTCCACAGAAGCATCTCCACTCAACTCATCTGGTTCTTGCTTTTTACCTGCAAAAGAAGGAAAATGGGCTAACAACCAATATTTTATTACTTTAAGAGCAAAACGACATTCAAAGTTTACTCTACAATATCACTCTCCACTCCCAAATCATCTGAGAAAGCTAATGCCAACTGCTTATAAACCACCTGGTCATAGCTTTCCCAAACAAAAAAAGCTTTATTAACAATGCCATGCTGTTTCACTGAAGTAATCGGTGTAAATAATCCTACATATGAACCCATTATCTTAACTGACATGACATATACGGTACATTTTTCTTTACACCACTCAAAGTCTCCATCTTCAGTTCTCTCAGAAGTAGAAGTACCTTTCAATGGTATTCTACTGACTGTATATACAACCACACATAGAATAGCTCAGTTCAATACTTGTATCCCCCACAAAGCCTTTCCTAAATTCACCTCTTCAACGAGCTTTCTCTGAAATAAAAATTCTCACACTTTAATCTCCACTTTACAACCCATCAGTTGTTTATAGATTGCCTTGTATTCTGTTTAAAGTACATACTGCTTCCTCATGAAGAGACAAAATTCCTTAAGTACAGTGACTGCTTTTATGTTAATTTTGTCTTTCTCTAAAAACCTAAATATAAATAGTGCTGGTCACTTAACATAACGAGCGGTCTAACTGACTTAAGATAAGTAGAAATTAACTTTAGAGCAAAAACTGTTAATAGCTTCTAGATAGACTACAGATCTTCTCTGCCCAACCCTCATTTTCAAAAGTTTGCAAATTGGTGGTTGGAACTTTAAAAGTTTCTCCACATTAAAAAAAAAAAGTCTTCCACAGAGCCAATGTTAAAAGTTTATTATGTTCTCAGGCTAAGTCCACAAAAATCAACTTAAAAATCCATAATGTACCAGAAATGCTGTAAAAAATACACTGCGGAACTTTAGTATTTAAAATTTTTTAATTTTTTTGAAATGTGAATGGATGGATGTTCTTTCCTGAGGCCAACGAATGAATTTTTCGCACTGACAGTGCTACTTACTACCTAGGCTCACGTTCAGTGATTCCCAAGGGCAGAGGGTTTAGCTGTTGGGGTAAATGTAAAAAAAAAAAAAAAAGCTAGGATACCTCCACCTTTCCCTAGTTCCCTCACCAGCCCCATCTGTCAGGTAAATGTAAAAAAAAAAAAAGCTAGGATACCTCCACCTTTCCCTAGTTCCCTCACCAGCCCCATCTGTCATCAACTCCCAATTTGAAACCCTTTCCATTAAGGAGTGATAAAAAGGAAAGCAAGATACTGGTCTTTCCAGGTATGTGAAAAACAAGATTAAGAGTGGAGATTTTTCGGGCCGACCCCGTGGCTCACTCAGGTGAGTGCAGCGCTAGGAGCGCAGTGGCCACGGGTTTGGATCCTATATAGGGATGGCCAGTGCACTCACTGGCTGAGCGCAGTGCGGGCAACACCAAGCCAAGGGTTACGATCCCCTTACTGGTCACAAAAAAAAAAAAAAAGTAAGAGTGGAGATTTTTCTTTTATCCAAGTAGTACCTCAAGGCTTGTGAGAATCCAATAAGAAATGAAAGCCTGGAGCTTAGTGCGGTATTAACTTCCTACTTAGAATGTTGGTGTTTGCATTTTAGGGAAAACATAAATCACTGATTTACTATGCCCTTTGTAGATAAAAGCTTTATCTCTCCCTAATTTTACAATTATTATCACTCTCTTTACTACCAAACTTAATTTGTATATGAGAATTTTGCATAATGGCAAAAAAAGGCTTGATTATTTTGCCCTAATGCCTAAAACTAGAGGTTAGGACAAGGGAAATAACTAAGAAAGCCTGTTCATCAGAAAGTTTTTATTATTCTATTTTTTTTAAAAAGGTAAGAAACATGAGAAAGAGCTCATTAAATTCTTCTATCACATTTAGAGAAAGTTCTATAATATAAAAACCTTAAAGATGCTACCTTTTGGGAGAAATACGCTCTTTAAAAATATTGACTCCCTCCCACCCCCCAACACACACCATCGAATAACCTGTAGAACAGAGCTTTTGGGGGAACACCTTTAGATCATTCACAGATGCTATTTACTCCTTATAATTATAAACTGCTTTACAGTTTGCAAAGCACTTTAAAAAAAAAAAAATTCAACCAATTTTTCCAAGCACCCTAGGTCCATGGGGCAGGTTATCACAATTCTACAAAAGAGAAATGAGCCTGAGTGGTTAAATAGCTTGGCCCAAACTAGAAAATAGCCTTGTCAGAACTGGAAGCCAGGACTTCTCATTTTCAGTCCTAAATTCTTTCCAATACATCTTATTATGACCTACTTAAAAGACACTATTCTAGTAAGGAGTGGTTAATCAACTCAATTTAAAGATATCATCTTTGAAATGGCAATCCTCAGCATAATGACAAGCTACATATACTATTTACATTCCATGGTGAATTTCACTTGTTTTAGTTTAGTTACAGGAAAATCAAATTACGTTGAAGCAACAAAAACAACACCAGCAGTCACTACTACTGAAGTGGCTTCTACAGTCCAAGCACTAGGATAAATCCTTTATATAATTAAGGTATTTAACTTTATCCTCATAACTACTCTGAGCTACTATCACAAAAGAGAAAACTGAAGCTGAAAAATTTAATCAGATTACAAAACTAGTAAATGGCAGTGCTTCAATTTCAACCCAGGCCCATATCCACTCCTCTAAACCATTAGAATTTCGAGAAGCTACGACATATGCCAGTTTTCTAACATGTTATTTCTTTTAGGATAAATAGAGGCTCCAAAAGCCACATTTATAAAATCTAAAAACGTGAGACTCACAGAGATTAAGTAATTTGTGCCATGACACACAGTCAACAGGAGGAAGAGATAGAGTACGTAAAAAAGGCCAAGCTTTGCTATCCCACACGGCTTCTAACAGTCATATCATACCCAAGTACTGAACATTTAATATTATCAGCTTGTAAACTTAAAAATTAATACAAGATTTTCAAAAACACACTGATGAAAGTGGAGTAACAAGGTGATGATAGGTACACGGTGTTTAAGAAAGCTGAAATTTTGCACTAGCTTTTCACTGTGTTCATAACCTGTAACTCTGGCCTTGTTTTGTACGTGTTGAATTAGAGGCTATATTGCAATTTCCTTGTTTATGAAAAAAGTATTATCCTTCCCCCATACAAAATATAATTCACTTTTAAAAGCTATAATGTTTATCATCCAGCCCAGAGCCCAATACAATGTTATATAATCAGCAGATACTCAAGCACTATATATTTCCTGACTGATAATGGAGTAAGTCCTAGGTTGGACGTTAATACTAAACAACGTCTGGATTTCTATTCAGCCCTACTGGGACAAAAGGAAGAGGTAACATGGCATTCAAACTAGTTTCATGTGCAACCCATCCTGTTGGTGGGGACTGAATACTAACTTTAATGATGCCATAAACTACATATACAGGTCTCTAACTTTTGAGGTATCACAGATGAGAAATAAAGAAAAACCCAATCCCCCTTAAATTCCAACAAGCAACACTACCTTCAGCACATTTTTGTATCAGCACATTTATATCTCTGCCCCATTTAAGCCTGTGCTATAAAAAGTTCCTATAGCAAATAATCAACTAACAGTTTCACCTCTGTTGTCCTTTAGAGAATCTGGCAAGTGCCACAAAAATGTGAATTGGCCAAAAGGAAAGTATGAGCAGGATGGACTGACACCTAACCTCAATGCTTTGAGGAACAAAACTTGAAAAGAAATTGTGCAGTAAATATAGTCTGAATAACATGATTAGAAATGGAAGCAAAATTAATCCATCACATCTTAAACTATCATAGTAATAACTTGCGGCTATTTTAAAATTTCATACACTAAAATGTTCTTTGCATGATTTTCGGGCTAGCCGGTTAGCTTTCTTGGGAGAGTGTGGTACTGGTGACACCAAGATCACAGGTTCGGATTCCCGTACCGGCCAGCCGCCAAAAAACACACATGATTTTACAGTCTAAAATAAAAGGGCAAAATAAAAGTGTTCACACCAAAGTAAGACAACACTAGAAACAACTCCTTACTTATACAAAATAAATTTGTATAGGTCTACAGATTCTTAATGAAACCCTGGGAGCCAGATATGTTTCAGAATTTTCAGATTTTAGAAGAGTAAGATGGTACATATAACATTTATTAAGTTAAATCTCCTAGTGGCTTCTGGAACAGCATCTCACAATCAGTCACAGATATATTTGTGCAATAAAATGTATGCATATTCAAATCAAGTGGGATAAATCAAGACTACAAATAGCCTCATTTTTGCCACCAAACTTAAGAAAAAACTTTCGGTTTTCAGAATTTTTTGTATGTTCAGGGTTATGAATAAAAGGTTTGGGATCATAAATTCATTTTCTCTTCCAAAGGCAAATCGATCCTTATAAGGGTTTACAATTTCCTTTTTCAAGTTCAGAAATACCTCCAAAACAAAAACAAAACAAAACCCACTTAGTAAGTAGATTTTAAAGTAATTTTGCCAAAATAACTTTGTGGCTGAGTAACTCTTCCCCTTAATCATTCACGAAAGCTACTATAAAATGTAAAAAATGCTTAGCCATAAAATTTCTGTTGGAAAGCAAGGGAAGATTCAGAGGATACACCAAATTGAACAACATTAATGTTTCCAGCAAAAACTTCTCCCCAACTGTGTGCATGTCTTGGGTTAATCGTTTTTGTGTTTTAGCTTCTCTTCAATTAAATTGATGTTTTACTAATAAAGACATTGTACATTGTCTTAAACATAGCAGTCATCCAATAGGTCACTTTTATTTATTTATTTTTAATCTACTACAAAGATAGTGTACATTGATTATAGTAAATCTGGAAAACACCAAAAGTATATTTTAAGTCTCTTAAGCTTGTCATCTAAAGACAACTAGAACAAACATTTTAGGCATATACATACATACATACACACACATGACTATAAAAGGTAGTAAAAATTTAACTGATTTCTTAATGGGTTACCTTTATATTCTATCAGTATGACACAAAGAAAGTAGTACTGCTTAACTCATAGCACTGCTATGAAAATCAAATAAAGCAATGAAACTGTAAAGTATTTAAAACAATTTAGAAACTGGCCATTGGAAAGAGAGATGAAAATGATGCTGAGTTTCAAGCTTAGTCTAGACCAGTCTGTGATTCTTAACTCAGGCTGCATGACAATCACCTGGGGAGCTTCTAGAAAATACTGATGCCCGGGCACCCAACAGAACAACAGAAACCAAATGTCTGGGAAGTGGAAGCCCGGTGTCTGTATTTTTTAAAACCCAAATGAATCTAATACAGAGCGTAGATTGCCAACCACTAAGATGACTGAATGTAACTAAATAAGCTAGAGTAAGGAGACGAGGAAGGTTATTGTTCTCAGATTCTCCAGACTAGAGAAAATTTAACTTCTATCTACATTTAACAAAATACCATGTACGGCGTGAATCTATTTTAGTTGCTGAAAAAGGAAAAAAAAAAAAAATCCCTAGACATAAACCTCCTATGAGTCCAGTACACATTCCTACCTACACATCTTAGGATCAACAACATGCTATCTATGATAAATTCAGAATGGTGGGATCATGGGTGATTTTTTACTTTTTTATACCTTTCTGTATTACCTAACTATTACCTAACTTTTTTTTTTTTTTTGTCTTTTGTCTTTTTCCGTGTCCGGCAATGGATCGCAACCCTCAGTGTTGCCCCCGTACCGGACCGGGGACCGGGGACCGGGGACCGGG
>NW_007727564.1:169569-170690 GCF_000696425.1 Galeopterus variegatus
GTCCGTATGTGGGATCCGAACCCTCGGGCAGGAGCGCCGCCGCGCTTCCCAAGTGGCGCACCGGGCCGGCCCTTACCTAACTTTTTTTAAACAAAAACATTTCACTTTGTTGAGCTACAGGTTTTGAAATTAAAAAAATAAAAATAAAAAATTGCACCTTTATAACGTGGAAAACAACATTGTAAAGCCATACCACAAACTACTATTTCAGAATATTAGGCCTGCCGTGTAAGGCTATTCAGGCTATGGAATTTATGATGTGAACAGTTAACTCCTGGAACCGCACAACACTGAGGCCCGTTTATTGCAGTATGTCAGCAGAATAGTTGATGAAATAAATCAATAAACTCCACCCTTAATCCCTATTGTTCAACCTCTTCACTAAAGTCTTTTCTGATGCCACTAACTAATAATAATAATAATTTATTTTCCCCCCGAATTCCTGCAGAATTAGCACTTTATTTCACATGGGCTCATGAAAAAGGAGATGAAGTTTTTAAGCCCTCTCCTTCTAATTCAGAATACCTAGAAGATGACTGACTTGGTAGAAGCATTAGAAAATTTTACCTATCTCCTCACCAGGATCCCTGACACACTCCATATCTGATACAATAAAATAGCAGAAAAAAGTACAACAGTGCTTTGGTGATAAACATAAGCTACCATTTACAACTGCATAAGGCAAATGCAGGTTTTAATGTCTCAGTTATAAAAGGGCTGATTTCGTAAAATGAAAAAGACACATACAACCTCTGAGGCTGGACAATATTCCAGCAAATAGGAGGCTTTCCAATACAGCAACAACCCAGTAAGGAATACAAGGACAATGCAATGATTTATATGCTATCAGAGTTAGTATATGTTACACATCAATATGTAAGGAGAAACCACTAGTGCTCTTGAAAGAGGCACCTTAAAGAGACTGTTTGGAAGACAGTAAAGACTAATAATCCCTGATATAGGGGCTTCCTACAAAGAAATATGCAATTACAATAGGCACTGAAAGATAATTTTAAAATGCAGTTAAGAAAGCTAACAACTGGAACTCAGTATTCATTCAACAAATATTTTATGAGCATTTATTATGTGCCATGCTCTATGCTAGGTATTACAGAAACAAT
>NW_007727564.1:172049-173532 GCF_000696425.1 Galeopterus variegatus
GGTTACTTAATTAAAAAGTTCATAGCAAAGAGAGTGTAAAAAGAATCAGAGGGGAGAACCAAACACACAAACTGTTCTACCATATTAACTACATGTAAAGATTCTGTAAATATGTTGATTACAAATATCGACCCACTATAACACTGATATTTATTATAAGTTTGTGCTTTCAATAACTACACTTTTAAATTATTCTACAATATACTTAAGAATGTAGATTCCCTTTAACCTGTCTAAATAGCATTCTAGCATACAAATTTTTAAAAAGAAATTTACCCTATGAGAATAAACTCAGTGTTTCACCTAAGTAATTTTTCCAGACCCATGAAGCTTCACTCTAAGTTTCTTAACTTCATTTAACTTTTATTTGCTACCTTAAGATAATCATAAGAATTATTTGGTTCCCTGACTACTATATGTTGTGTCTTGTTGATGTCTACAGGACTGCCTCTGAGAATCCCCTTCTTTGCTCCTTTCCTTTTTTAGTAATTTGTGCTGAATAATATCTACACTGATTGAGGGCCTATGAGCTTTCCTATTCCTTCATTATACATCAATTTTAGTTGAACAGAAAGCATTTTTCTTCTTGCTTCTGGCTATATATAATTGTTAAATACCAGAACTAAAAGAGTCTAATTAGTAAAATTACCAATTTTACAAGAGGAAACAAACTCATTGCAGGAAAAATGGCAATGACCAAGATGAAATCATTTTCAAGGTAGATACCACTAAGTAAAATAATGTTTGGCAAAAAAAAAAAAAAAAAAAAAAAAAAAACTTAATGTAGTAATTTAGCAACTAGACTAAAAAACTCATGTCACATTAAAATAATATTTAAGTTCCTATATCCTTGGTTTTAAAGATCTGTTAATTGTTCATATTATATAACAAGTTTCCCTATACAAATTTGACTTCTAAAAATTATTTTTTAAACTTTTTCATGTAAAGAACAATCTCATCTATAGACATCTTAACTGTAAATTAATTCAAACCAGGTTCTGAGTTGGGTATTTACATTACATTATTTGTAATTCATAGGATTTTCATAACAATGATAGATGGAATTCAAGGAGACTAGAGCTATTGTCGTGCATGTCCTAGAATGAAGTTCATGAAGTACTCAGTAGACTGTTATAAAAAAATGATTAAATATTACAACCTCTAACTAAAGACCTTAAGACACCTTAACATCAAAGTTATGGAATACTTTAAATACAACAAAAATATGGAATAAAGTTCAAAAATCTTTATAATCCATATAAAAGAAAAAATTAACATACTCAAATACTGAAAAACTCCTTAAAATTTTATATTGCTGAAATTATTTCTAAGGGTAAGATAAATGAAGTTCCTAATCAAATCTGAAAAAGAAAAGGATATACAGAGAAATAAAAAGTAGGTGAGAACTGAGTAAATTAAGTAAAGTTTACTTCAAATGTTAAAATCATTAATAGTCAACTCAAATAATTTGGGACTAGGATTA
>NW_007727564.1:174799-176426 GCF_000696425.1 Galeopterus variegatus
CCTAAAAATACCTAAATCCTATTTTTATTCTCAAAATGTTTACTTAAAACCACTCTTAGCTGTTCACTAAATCACCATATCCTGGAAGTATATTCTGGCCTAGTTTAAAAGTTATAAAATAAAAATCTTTAACATCCCTATAACTTAAAGCTTTTTTCTTTAAAAACTAATCATGGATTTTCCCTACCTTGTTGGTATTATTGATGAGGACTTTTTGAATTTCACTGAAAATTAGAATGTATAATGGCATAAATGCAAATTAAGTTCACCAAGTCAAACGAAATACTAAACATAAAGGTTACAGAAGTTTAATAGACTAGAGAAAACAGCAAGGAGCCAAGGTGAAAGATTTGGTAGGAATTCCATCAATACTCTGCCAATTGTGGGGCAAGGTAGACATATATTAAACTGTATTTTATTCTTCAGGTCTGCAACACTATCAAGGATTATTATGCAACTTGACTTTGTTAATTTTTTTGCGGAAGCAATAAAGAACCGTTCTCGCTTTCTGGTCAGCTTCAGCCGAATCTTAAGGGCTACAAGTCACCCAGAGCCTGGCAACAGTAACTTTTCTTCCTTGACCCAAGAAGGCAGAGTGCCAAAGGGAAATAGCAAAGAGTAGCACTATATAAACAGGGCAAGTGGCACAAGAGCAGAGGCAAGTTATATAACCAAAATATATTTTAAAATATGTTCATAACTCGTAACAACCTTTGCCTTTGGCTGGTTTCTTGTTTGGAGTATCAGTTGAAACAGTTAATTCAATATTATCTGGATCGCCTCCTTCCTCTTCAATAGCCTACATTAGAAAGAGAAGTTAATATGCTACACAATCTATCTAAACTTAGTTTATAAAAACGAAGTGAAAAAAAATTTAGCAAACCTCAAGCCTCAATACATTAGAATTGCCAGTCATTTCATAAACCGACTTCAAAAAAGAGCAATTAAACTACACGAAAGAGTGAAAGAAACTTTCAGGAGGAAAATCATTAGATAACAAAATCACATGGAGTTTTTAATTCTACAGAGTCGAGATAATATCACACATTATCATACTGAACAAAAATCTAAGTATGCTCTATTACAGAAAAGCTCCTGGCTACTAAAGTAACTAGAATGAGTTTTTCCTAATTTCTATAATGCAAACTTATTGCTCCTCTACTCAATTCCAACGCTCACTCAAACCAGAAACTAATCAGGGACGAAAAAGCAGATTATTACGCTGATGCAAAAACTACAAACCCAGTGGAAAACAAAACCTCTCACCCACCCATCAACTCCCACCACCCCCCAAGATGGGGAGGAAACGATTGGACACAATTAAACGGTAACTTCGCAGAAGTCGCCGAAGTAGCCGTTCTCTCCGAGGCCAAGAAATGCACGCGCTCACCATAGCTAAAGGCTGGGCACCGAGCGCCTCCCGGGTCTCCACGGCCGCCCTTAGGAGGCCGCGCTGGCCGTCCGGAACCCTCTCAGCGTAGCGGGGACATCCCGGGGGAGGCGGGGGCGCGCTCGGCTGAGGAGACCGCTCCCGGCTGCTTGCGGTCCCTCGGCAGGCCCGGCGCGGGGGCGGGGGCGCCGCGGGAGGGTCCTCGTCCTTCACGCGCGCGCGGGGGCCGCCCCGGGG
>NW_007727564.1:177166-177650 GCF_000696425.1 Galeopterus variegatus
GCGGACTCCGGAGTGGTGAGACCCTCTTGCCTGGGCTGGGAGGTCAGGCACGTGTAACTGCAGCAACGTCCGCCGCGCCGCCGTTCCCCGCCGCTTCGTTAGCCATTTTCTTGCAACGTCTCGAGTCTTGAGCAATAACGTGTGCTAGGCACTACACGGCATAGATAGTTGGAGCGTTACTCAACACAACCCAAGGGGGCGTGTGCACGCGCGGAACCTCTCCCAGGGAAACACTTAATCAGTTCTGCTGAATAATGGAGAAAATGCGGCCAGTGTACACTAATGAACTGTGTTCCCCGAGTTCATTCAAAATACCTCAGGGAAATCCAAGGGCGGTTAGTCCAGATGATACCAAGGGCTGGCTCGTGTGACATGTCCCACTGGCTGTCTTAGAGGAAAATATTCTCCCTTTGGCCCGTAGAAGCTCAGTTTATTCTAGGGCTGCCCCCCCCCCCCCCCCCCCCCCCCCCCCCCCCCAAAAAAA
>NW_007727564.1:178581-182367 GCF_000696425.1 Galeopterus variegatus
GCTGTCTTAGAGGAAAATATTCTCCCTTTGGCCCGTAGAAGCTCAGTTTATTCTAGGGCTGCCCCCCCCGGGCTGCCCCCCCCCCCCCACACCACCCCCGCTAACTTGAAAAACAGGAGAACGTCCCCTTCGTGTTGGCCTCGGGTTACCATCCTCCTCGGTGGACCTGATGGCTCAGTACAAAATTGTTCACTGAATGAGGAAATTAGTTGATAAGTACTTGTTGCCATTATCATATACCGTGTTCACTCTTTTGCCCCCAAAATTTGGGAGTCCAAGAACAATGACCAATCTTCTTATGGAGGACTGGCCTGTACAAGTGAATACCTGTTTGTAATTTTAGCCAGTATTATTAACCATCAAAGCATAAGCATTTATGGAATAAAACTATAAATTCCATAAACCGAGTATGATACACAACTAACAATATGGGCATTTCCTGGTTTAAAACTTAGAATTGGTGAGGTCTGATTCACTTCAAGTTGCTTTTTCTGATTGACTAATTAGCTCAAAAAGAGGATGACAGGACATTACAAAATAAAACCTCACTTTCGAGTAGTTCTTCATGGTTTATAAGACCCTTTGACATACAATAACCCCCTTAATCCTTACCAACTCTGTGAGGTAAATCTCTGCAAAGCTTAGAGAGATTAAATGACGTGTACATGTTCACACAGCTGGTATGTGGCAAAGTTGTGCTCAAATCCGGGCCTCCTGACTCCAAATCCACCTCTAGCTCTACTACAATATTAGTTTTGCAATCATAGAATTTTAGAATTCAAAGGCTTTTTGGAAATCTAGCCCAATTCTCTTATATATATATGTAGATTGTGAGAGATTTATCTAGGGGCCTAAAGCTAATTATTGGCCACATTTGCACTAAACCTCAAATTTCATGCCAATGCCTTTCCCACTTGGCCACCCTCCTCCCACCTTCCGGGGACATTTTTAAAGATTATACAAATGGGATTATATTAAACTAAAAAGCTTCCACACGGCAAAAGAAACAATTAACAGAGCAAAAAAGACAACCAACAGAGTAGGAGAGACTATTTGCAAAATATGCATCTGACAATTAATAAATATCCAGAATATTCAAGGAACTCAACTTAGTGAAAAAACAAGTAACCTGATTTAAAAATGGGCAAAGGAGCTGAATAGGCATTTCTCAAAGGAAGAAATACAAATAGTCAACAGACAGACACATGAAAAAATGCTTAACATCACTCAGCATCAGGGAAATGCAAATCAAAACCACACTGAGATATCATCTCACTCCAGTTAGACTGGCTATTAACAAAAAGACAGAGAATAACAAATGCTGGAGAGGATGTGGAGAAAGGGGAACCCTCCTTTGCCCTTTCTGTTGGTGGGACTGTAAAATGGTGTAGCTATTATGGAAAATGGTACAGAGTTTCCTCAAACAACTGCAGATAGAACTGCCATATGACCCAGCAATCCCACTGCTGGGCATCTACCCAAAGGAGTGGAAATCATCATGGTGAAGGGACACCTGTACTCCCATGTACATTATTGCAGCTCTATTTACAATAGCCAAGAGTTGGGGCCAGCCTAAATGCCCATTAGCAGATGAGAGGATAAGGAAAGTGTGGTATATTTACACAATGGAATATTACTCTGCCATAAAAAAGAATGAAATTCTGCCATTTATAGCAACATGGATGAACTTAGAGAAAATCATGTTAAGTGAAATAAGCCAGGCACACAGAAAAAGGAACACCGCATGTCCTCACTTATATGTGGGAGCTAATAAAAAATAATAATAAACTAATAAATAAAAAAAGAAAAATATAACAATCACAATAATGTCAAGCTTTTTAAGAGAACAGAACTGAGGTTGCTGGGAATGGGAAAGGGGGAGAGAGGAGGGAAAGAGAGGAATTGGTAAAGGGACATGAAAGTCTATTACATTGTATAATGATGAATAACTAATTATCCTGATTTGATCATCACATACTGAACACTGGTATTGATATTCAATACTGTACCCCACAGATATGTACAGTCAACTATGTCCCAATAAAACATAAAAGTAAAAATAAAGAGGGGTTATACAAACTAAAAGCTAACCGTATACCTAAAAGGAATGGATTTTTATTTGGCTGTCTTCTTTAAAAAAAAAAATCTAATAACGGAGTTATCTTAAAAACGAGATCTGTGCCTTTTGATCTGATGCTCTTGGAAAGGACACAACATCACTTGCCCGAATGCCAAGAATGTTTAACCTGAATCTGATCATGAGAAAACAATCAGACAATTTCAACTGTAGGACAAAGTAACTGCTCTGGACTCTTCAAAAGAGCAACATCATGAAAATAAAGGTAGTAGAGCTGTTATAGAATAAAGATGAGTAAAGAGACATAACAGCTAAATATCATGTGTGATTGTTGTTTGGATCCTGAATCAAACAATAAAAAAAGCTACTACAGTGACAATTGGGAAATTTGACTTTTTATTAGATCGTGTCATTGTACCAATGTTAAATAATGAGGATATTTCAAACAGTTCATGGAAAGATTCGTATTTTCATTCTATTTTCCCATGAACTTTTTGAAGTACCCAGGTATGTGGAGTGTGGTATCATGGCTGTGTAGAATGTCCTAGTTCTTGGGAGATACATGCTGAGGTTTTCAGACGTATATTATCATTCTGTGTTTGCAATTTACTTGCAAATAGTTGAAAGAAAGAGAAAGCAAGTGTGGTGATATGTTACCAATCGCTAAAGTAAATGTAGCAAAATATTAATAATTGGGGAAACAAATGTGGGAAACTGTTATGGAGATAATATATTATTTAACTTTTAACATTCACAATGTTTAATTTTGTTATTTAACCTATTACTCTTGTTTTCAAATTATTTATCTAAATAATTCACTTTTTCAGCACCACACTGTCCTGAGTGAGCCATGGGCCGGCCCTAAATAATTCACTTTTTAAGGAATGTTTCTTTAGTGCCGTATATTTTTTTCCTGTTTTCATCTTTTAGTGAGAAAAATGTAGGTAAAGGAACATGATAATTTTTCCCAATATTCAGCTTATTATTTGGATATTTCATTTCTCCTAAAACACTTTTTAAGGAATGTTTCTTTAGTGCCGTATATTTTTTTCCTGTTTTCATCTTTTAGTGAAAAAAATGTAGGTAAAGGAACATGATAATTTTTCCCAATATTCAGCTTATTATTTGGATATTTCATTTCTCCTAAAACTAACAGTCTTATCTCCTATTCTTTGCAAATGTGCCAGACAGTGTATGGATGAGACTGAGACTTGAGCTAGTTTAAGAGCACAGAGTTAGCAAATGGAAGATCCAGAATGATTTCAAGTCCATTGCATTTTTTAAATTATAACATCTTGTTTTCCATCAAAGTTTATTTGCATTCCCAAAGACAGTTTTCTTCCTTTCTCCTAATGCTAAGCCCCAATTTATACTGTTCATTCATTTCTTTCTTTCTTTTTTTTTTTTTTGAGAAATCTTATACTCTGCTTACCATCTTCCTGTCCAACATCATTGTTCCTTACCCGTACTTTCAAATAGATTTTTAAACTTTTCCTGTCTTGAAACATCTTTACTTAACCCAGCTGTTTACTATTGGCAACAGTTGCATTAATGTATCCTTCTCCTAATGGAAAGTGCTTAGCTTCTTGTAATGACAGAGAAGGTAAATCAGATAGATGCCCCTCCGAAGATAACCAAAATGCTTGACAAAGTATCTTTTTATTTTATTTTATTTTTTTGTCCTTTTTTTTTTTTTTTTTTTTTTTTTC
>NW_007727564.1:182511-191352 GCF_000696425.1 Galeopterus variegatus
TTTTTTTTTTTTTTTTTTTTTTTTGCTTTTTTTTTTTTTTTTTTTTTTGTCCTTTTTGAGACCGGCTGCACCGCACTCAGCCAGTGAGCACACCAGTCATCCCTATATAGGATCCAAACCCGCGCTGCGCTCCCAGCGCCGCACTCTCCTGAGTGCGCCATGGGCTCGGCCCAAAAGTATCTTTTTAAAGCATCGTCCCTGAACTGGCCAGCTGTCAAAAATACATACACAACTTTTTTTAATGCATCCACAGCATCAAAGAACTAATAATGCAGTGAGAAATTACTCGGCCAAAATTTGACCAAAAAACTGAAATATAAGGAGATGAGCCTACTATTTAAAGTAAAAGAAAGCATTTGCTAATGCTGAAAGGCAATCAATATATAGCACATCACTTTAGAGTGATTTGGGGAGCAAAAGGTAAAAAAAGCTGAAGTCCAGGGTCTGCCAATGAAAGACGACCTGGTTAGCCATCTCAAGCTTAGTTTTGAGACACTAAAGGACTGCTCTCTAGAAGAAAAGGTGAATCTGAAGTAAGAAAACTCTTGCGTGGACTGCAGCCATGCTTGATATTATGTTAATGACATGAAGTCATATTTTAATACTCATGTCATATTAGTGCCACTGCCACCTGGCAGAAGCAAATGTAAATTATCCCTGAAGGAAGATAGGAAAACATTACCTATACACACAAATTGTTTCCACAAACATTTTAAAAATATTACAGTGCGTAGCATTCCATGAAGCTCACAAGGAGACAAGATCCCATGAATGGAAATTAGCACAAACAACAGACAAGAGAAACAGGCCTTAGGTTCTTCAAATACTACAAATACTAGATATGGGCTGTGAACAAACAAATAACTAAAACTAAAAAAACTAAAGAACCTTAAATTATAGAGTGCCATTACAGATTTGAGAATGAATCAGTAGAAATTCTAGAACTTAAAAATGATATAAATAAAACTAAGAAATCAGTGAATTTGTTTTTCAGTAGACTAAACACAAACAAAGAGAGAATTAGTGAGCTGGAGGATGGGCCAGAAGAAACCATCAAGAATGAACCATGGAAAGGCAAAAATATGGAGCATATAGAAGAAAGGCTCAGGGTCTTAGCAGGAAAGAGACTGCAAATTCAAACTAGATAATTTAAGAAAAGTTTAATAAAGGGATTATTTGCAAAGGTATAGGAGGGTTCAGTAAAATCATGAAAGAAAGTGCACTTGGATTAAAATCAGTGCAAGCTGTTACTACCTCTAAGCCTGAATAGGCAAGGAAGGAATGATTACCAGAGCACAGAAAGGGTAGCTCTATGGAGAGGCATACATGACAGGCCTATGGCTCCAACAGAGGGATACAGCCAAGGTAACCTCACAGCAAGGAAGCCATGGGGGAGGGGGTAGGGGGTAGTGATAAATACACAAACTTCAATATTCTTTCACACTGTAATTTTCTACCAGTGCTCCCATTGGCCAAACCCAGCTGAAAGCCCTGAAGGTGAGAGTAAGAAAACCAATTAATTTGGTCCATAAATATCTGCCCTTTGGGACATAAAATAGAGGATCATGGAAGGTGGAGACGAGATATCTTGCATAGTGTGTAAGAGAGAGGATACAGACAGAAAGTCCAACATAATTTTAGTTGAATTTTCAGGAAAAAAGAGAGAGAATGGGGCAGAACCAATTTCTGAGGAGATAGCTGAGAATTTTCTAAAACTTATGAAAGAAATTGATCCATAGATTCAAGGTGTCCAACAAAGCTCAAGTAGAATACATTTTTAAATCATATATCAAGTAGTATGGATTGAATTTTGTCCCCACAAAAGGTTGATGTGTTGGAGGCTTGGTCCCCACTGTGACAGTGTTAAGAGGGTGGGAAGTCCTATTATGCTAATTGAAAGGTGGGGCCTTGAAGACGTGATTAGATTATAGGACCATGACATAGTGAATGGATTAATAATGCTGGTCAGGGGCATGGTTCTGTGGACTTTAAAGGAAGAGCACGTGAGAAGTTCTCTCTCTCTGCTCTGCCATTTTCTGCCATGTGAGACCCCTGCATTTCTGAAAAGCCAACACCAAGAAAGACCCTCACCAGATGTTTTTCTTGGACTTTGGACTTCCCAGCCTCTGAAACTGTAAGCAACAAATTTCATTTTCTTATAAATTACCCAATTCAGGCATTTTTGTCATAAGCAACAAAAACAGACTAATACTGAAAATTGGTACCAGAGAAGTGAGGTGTTGCGTATAACAAATACTTGAAAATATGGAAATGACTTTAGAACTGGATGTTGAGGAGAGGCTGGAGGAATTTGGAGGAACCGGCTAGAAAAAACCTAGATGATGGTGAAAGTTTAGAAGACAAGAAAACTGGGGAATGTTTTAGAGACTGGTTAAATGGTGGTGACCAGATGCTTATGGAATTGTATATGGAAAAATGGTCTGTAAAGACTATTCTAAGGAGGTCTCAGATGTAAATGAAAAGGGACTTATTGAAACTGGGGCAAAGATCACCCTTGCTATGAATTGGCAAGGTACTTGGCTGCATTCTGTTCATGCACAAAAGTTTTATGGAAAGTGAAATAAAGGCACTGACCTAAAGTATTTGGCAGAAGAAATTTCTAAGCAGCAAAACACTAAGGAAGCTGCATGGCTCCTTGCAACAGCATATGCTGAGTTATGGCAGAAAAGGCATTACATAAAGCCAGAATGTATAATTAAAAGGGAAGCAGAGTGTAAAGATTTGGAAAGTTTGCAGCCTGACCATGTGGTAGAGAAGCAGAGAGCATTTTCAGGAGAAAAATGCAGTGGTGCTAAGAAGATTAGTACAAAAGAATTGTACAAAAGGGATTATCAAGAGAAAGGGGGAAAGGCCCTGAAAGCATTGCTTACATCTCTGGGGCCAGCCCTTCCATTACAGGCCCAGAGGTCTAGGGAGACAGAATGGTCTTGGGGAACAGGCCTTAGGTGCCCTCCTTGGGCTCACTGCCCAGGGCCACCTTGACATGCTGCTCCCTACACCTGCACCGTAGCTGCTTCAGCTGTTCCAGCCTTAGCTAAATTGGCCCCAGGTGTGGCTGGACCTGCAGCTTTGGAAAATACAAAATGGAAGCCTTGGTGGCATCCATGTCATGTTAGGTCTGCAGGCTCAGAGAATGCTAGAGCTGTGGAGGCTTGGGAGCCTCTGCCTTGATTTCAAAGGATGTATGGAGAAGCCTGGGGACCCAGAAAGAGATCTGTCCCAGGGATGGAGTCACCACATAGAGCCTTTGCTAGAGCAATGCTGAGCAGAAATGTGGGGTCAGAGTTGCTGCAGAGAAATCTCATCAGCACCATGCCAAGTGGAGCTGTGAGAGTGGGACTGCCATGGAGACCCCAGAATTGTAGAGCTACCAGTGTACAACACCAGCCTGTAAGAGCTAAAGCATCACCTGAGACCAGGAAAGCCATAGAAGCAGAGCTTACTGAGGACTTGGGGACCCAACCCCCACACCAGCATGCAGAGGATGTTGAACGTGGAGTCAAGGTACATGATTCGCCAGCTTTGAGATTTAATGCCTGCCCTGCTAGGTTTTAGACTTGTTTAGGACCTGTTATCCATTTCTTTTGGCCTATTTCTCCCTTTTTGAACAGGAATGTGTACCGTATGTGTATTAGACCATTTTTGTGTTCCTATAACAGAATACCTGAGACTGGGTAATTTATAAAGGACAGAATCTTATTTGGCTCATGATTCTGGGACAGCTGCATCCAGTGCCAGCCTCAGGCTGCTCTACTCATGATGGAAAGCAGCAGGCAGCCAATGGGTTCAAGCAGATCACATGGCAAGAGGAAGCAAGAGAGAGAAAGGAGGTGCCAGGGTTTTTTTTTAACAACCAGCTCTCACGGGAACTAATAGAGTGAGAACCGACTCACTACCCCCACCCTCCGGGGAGAGCATTAATCCATTCATGAGGGGTCCACCCCCATGACTCAAACAGCTTCCAACAATGCCAACATTGGGGATCAAATTTCCACATGAGTTCAGGGAGGACAGTACATCCAAACTCCATCACTATGTTTGTTCCACCATGATATCTTGGAAGTTGATAATTTGTTTTGATTTCACATCTGGGACTTTGGACTTTGGATCTTTGAATTGAAACAGGTTAAGACTTTGGGAATGAAATGAATGTATTTGTATGTGAAAAGGACATGAGTTTTGGAGGGTCAGGGGTGGAATATTATAGATTAAATTGTGTCCCCCCAAAGTTTAATGTGTTGGAGGCTTGGTCCCCACTGTGACAGTGTTAAGAGGGTGAGAAGTCTTATTATGCTAATTGAAAGTTAGGGCCTTGAAGACATGATTAGATTGTAGGACCGTGCCATAGTGAATGGATTAATAATGGTGGTCAGGGGCATGGTTCAGAAGGCTTTAAAAGGAGAGCACATGAATAGTCTTTCTCTTTCTGCTCTTCCATCTCACAATGTGATACCCAGCCATCACTGAAGTCACCACCAAAGAAAGCCATCACCAGATATGTTCCCTGGACTTTGGACTTCCAGCCTCTGAAACTGTAAGGAATAAATTTTGTTTTCTTATAAATTACCCAGTTCCAGATATTTTGTTGTAAGCAACAGAAATGGACTAAAACACCAAGACTCATCACAATGAAACTACAGAAAACCAGAAAGAAAATCTTAAAATAAAGCATAGAAAAAATTAGATTGCCTTCAAAGGACTGAATGCTGACTTTTCAAGAGTAAAAATAGAAACCAGAAGATAGTGGACTGATATCTTACATGTACTTAAATAAAATAATTGCTAATATTAGACAATAACTGAGAGAATTAACTATGAGTAAATCTGCAGTAAAAGAGATACTAAATGGTACCCTCAGATGGAAGAAAAAATGATCCCAGGAAGAACATCAGAGATGCACACCATATTTTCTAGGGTAACCACTAATCAAATATCAAAAGAATATATAACTTCTAAACTAACAGGAAAAAAAGAAATTAATCCTAAAGAAAAGAAGACAGAGATAAGAGGGGACATAGAACCGGTGGGAAAATAAAAGCATGTTAAAGAATAAATGTTTAAATCCAAAGATAAAAGTAATTACATTAAAAATTAATGGGTTAAGTATTTCAGGTAAAAGATGATTGTCAGTCTAGATTTTTTAAAAAACTATATGCTGCTTAGAAGAATACATTTAAGAATCATACAAAAATGACAGCAAAAGTTTGGAAAAGACACACTTTGCAAACACTAGCCAAGACAAAGCTGGCATAGCATTTAAGGGGGGAAAAAACCACTAAAGATAAAAGGCTTACTTCTTATTGATGAGTAACTCCCCAGGAAGATGTAACAATTGTACATTCATGTGCACCTAATAACAAAGACTTAAAATACATAATTGACCTGTACCAGCCAGCTGCCAAAAACAAACAAAAGAAACATAATTTAATATTTGATAATTCTACAAAACAAAAAAAATCAACAAATCCACAATCTTTGAGGGAGATTTTTAACACACCTCTCAAAGTAACAGTTACTTATATAACGAGTAGACAGAAAATCAGTAAAAACATAGATTTGAACAACATGGTTCACAAATTTGACCTAATAGACAGAGCATTGGTCCCAACAAATATAGAACAAACTGGTTTTTTTTGTTTTTTTTTTTTGCGGCTGGCTGGTATGGGGATCCAAACTCTTGACCTTGGTATTATAACACCACACTCTGACCAACTGAGCTAACCAGCCAGTCCAGAACATACATTTTTAAAAATATCCACTAACAGTTATAAAATTTGGTCATATACTTCCCATAGGACAAACCTTACTAAACTTCAAAAGACTGAAATCAGAGTGTGTTCTCTGACCACGCTGCAATTTAACTAGAGGTAACAGGCAAAAAGATAATTAGGAAATCACCATATGTTTAAAATTAATAAATACACTTTGAAGTAAACCAAGGGACAAGAAGAAATCACAATGATGATGAAAATACAACATATCACAACTTGTGGAAAACATCTGAAGAAGTGGTTAAAGGGAAATCTATAGAATTAAATGTATTTATTAGGAGAGAAGAAAGGCTGATAATAAATCAAACATACAAGTCATTAAATTAGGAAAAGAATGGCAAAATAAACCTAAAAGAAGTAGAAGGAGGGGAGAAAAGATAAGAACAGAAATGAATAAAATATAAAATGAAAATGCAATAGAGTGATCCACAAAGCCAAAAGCTGGTTCCTGAATAAATTTATAAAATTCAGACTGGCAATTTAAAGAAAAAAAGAGAGACAAGGCAAAAATAATCAATATTAAGAATAAGAAAGAGACCTATACATGCTGCAGACCCTAAAAAATAAGAGGATATTAGGAACAACTTCAGGCCAAGGTTTTGAAAATTTAGGTTAAATAAAAATACCTAGAAAAATGCAATTTACAAAAAACTGATGCAAAATATTAGGAAACTGAATACTGCAATATATTAAAAAAATAATTCATCATGGCCGGATTGGCTTTATTCTAGGAATGAAAAGTGAGACATTTGAAAAATCAGTCAATGTCATTTGTCACATTAACAGATTAAAGAAGGAAAATCATATTATCATTTAAATAGATTAGGAAAAGTCTTTGATAAAAGCCAAATCCAGTCAAGATTTAAAAATCTACTAGCTGGATCCCCATACTGTCCAGCTACCCCCCTCCCAAAATCTCCTAGCAAAGTAGAGGAAAACTATTTAAATCTGATAAAGAATTTTTTAAAACACCATAGTAAATACTATTAAAATTATGATTTTTTTCTTTGATATTGGCAACACAACAACTGTCCTGCAGTACAATGTCCAGCCAGTACAATAAGGCAAGAAAAGTAAAAGATATAAGATTGAAAAGAAGAATTAAATCATTATCTACAAATGACATTATCTACAGAAAAATTATTAGAATCCATAAGAGAGTTTTGCTAGTTTTCAGGACACAATATCAATATACAGCAATCAATAACACTTCTATGTATCAGTCCTAAAAAATGAACTTATGAAAATATTCATTATTTAAAATTATTAATATTCATTTAAACTTAAACTGGTTATGTATTTCTATACCACAAAAGAAAAAAATACATTTATAATAACATCAAAAATGTCAAGTATCAGGAACAAATCTGATAAATATGTAGATGACTCCACATGGAAAACTACAAAATTACAAAATACTTCTCTTTATTGGGAGAATTAAAAATAACTGATAAAACGGAGAGATAGAGTAATGGATTTAAAAAACTCAATATTGTAAAGAAGTTTGTTCATCCTAACTTGATTTATTTATTCAATGCAGTCCCAATCAAAATGCTAACCATTTTTGGAGTTGAACTTGAGAAATTCATTCAAATTTTATATGGAATGCCAACGACCAAGAATAACCAGTAGCTTTGGAAGAAAGAAAACAAGATATCACCACTTGCTGTAGAGTACATCAAGCATTATTTCAAAGTGTGGTATTAGCAAAGAGATCTACAAATGGACCAATGGAATGGAATAGAGGGACTCAGAACAGATCTTGGTTTTTGACAAAACCAGCACTGTAGAGCAGTGATGTGAAGACGGTGTTTTCAATAAATTACATTGGGATTACTACTTTACACCAAGCACAAAAAATCAATTTCATGTGAATTGTAGACCTGTGAAGCAAAACAATAATGTTTTTAGAAGATTATCTTGCAAAGAATGCATGGACACACATACCACTAGTATAAAATGGAAAATACAAGTGGAAAGATATACAAGGTCAGAAGTAAGCAAAGTGCACACAATGAACCATGGAATGGAATCTAGTAGGAAAGGACATCACCATCTTAATACTTTATGTTTTCTAGGGCAAGTGGCTACTGTGTAACAGTGGAGGGTTTTTTTTTTTGTTGTTGTTTTTTGGTCTTATTTTGCATAGGAGGATTATTTGGAGTTCAGTCTTTGATATCAGCTTGCTTTTCCATTGAACTAAGTTACCAGAGGGAGGACTAAATGAGTCTTCAGCTTTGTCTTTCCTCAAAGATAATATTAGGAGAATATTGTCAGAAACTTGGGTTAGGAAAAGATTTATTTATAAGGATACAAAAAGCACCAACTACAAAGGAAAAGATTAGTGTAAATGACTACATTAAAATTAAGAATTTCTGCTCATCAAAAGATACTACTAAGGTCAAAGGTTCAGATCCCTGTACCAGCCAGCCAGGAAAAAAAAAAATGATACCATTAAGAGGGTAGAAAGGGAGATATTTGTAACACAGATAACCAACAAGAGATTTGTAACCAGTGTATACAAAGAACTTCTATAAATCAAAAGAAAAAAGTCTAGTAGAAGAAAATGGCCAAGACTTGAAAAGGCACTTCACTAAACAAAAACTTCAAATGGTATATGTGTGTGTGTACAATAAAAAAGATATAAATATGAACAATGATCAAACATTAATAATCAGGATATTGCATATTAAAACTGCAGTGATATGAGGGTACCTCAAAAAGTTTGTGAGAAAATGAAATTAAAAGATAATGAATCCTTCCATGAAATTTTTGAAGACTGATCATGTATCTTTATACCCCAGCAGAATGCCTAAATCAGAGAGGTTAACAATACCAAGTTCTGTCAAGGGTATGAAGTAATTGGAACTCTTCAATAATGGGAGAAAAAATGGGTACAACCACTTTAGCAAACAGTTTAGAATCACCTGATAAAGTTACAGAACCACATATCTTTTTTTTTTTTCCTTTTTGTCTTTTTTTTCGTGTCCGGCAACAGATCGCAACCCTCAGTGTCGCGCCCGTACCGGACCGGGACCGGCAACGGGAT
>NW_007727564.1:191864-200823 GCF_000696425.1 Galeopterus variegatus
CAACCCCTCGGCGGGCGCGCCGCCGCGCTCCCAAGCGGCGCACTGTAGCAGTGCGCCACCAGGCCAGCCCAGAACCACATATCTTTGACCAAGAAATTTACTTCCAAGTATACGTGCTAGAGAAAAACAAATACACTTAGTGGCAATATTTGTAATAGTCACAACCTAGAAACCACCCAAATGCCAATTAACAGTAGAATGGATAAATAAATTGTGGTATATTCATAAATGCAATACTATGCAATAATTAATATGTAGCTATTATAGTTTTATGCAACAATGTGGATAAATCTAAAAAATGATGTTGGAAGAAACCAAATGTAAAAGCATACACATTGTACCATTTCATTTCTATGACCGAAATATAAGCAAAACTAAATTATAATATTTATGGATATATACTTAAGTGTTAAATCTATAAACAAAAGCAAGAAAGTGATTGCCATAAAAATCATAACAGTGCTTAATTTTTGTTGGGAAATTAGGTCTGGGATTAGGAAGAGTCATGTGCAGGTCTTCTGGAATGCTGAAATATTCTACTTCTGATTCAAATGGTGGTTATATGGACACCTTATAATAATTTCTCACTCTGTATATTTATATTTTCTAAAATTTCTCTATGTATATTATATGCATAATACAAGAGGTTAAAAATTGAAAGCATGGGCTCTGGGACCATGTAAACATGGATTCAAATTCTACTTTTCAGCTTAACACAGTGATATCCTCCTATCTTAAAAAACTTATGTAAAAATGTCTAACATGTAATGAATGCTCAACCATTGTTACTTCTTGTTTCCATTAAACCTCTGACAGGATAAATGCTTATATGCTAATCTTCAAAAAGGGTGTGATAGTCAGCCTCTAAGACGGCCCCCAGTGATCCTTCTCTCTGATATTCACACCTTCAAGTGGTACTGTAGTCCTGTCCATGTTGAATAGGGCTGACCTATGCAGCCAATAGGATATTGAGAAAATGATGGACTGAATTCTAAGGCTAGACCATAAAAGAGATTGTGGCTTTTATTTTCTCCTCTCTTGGATCATTTGCTCTTGAGGAATTTAGCTGCCATGTTGGGAGGATAGTTAAGTAGCCCTAAGGAGAAGTCCACATGGCAAGGAACTGAGGCCTCCTGACAAAAACCTGTACTAACTCCCCATCTGTTTGTGTCAGCTATCTTGGATGGGATTGTTCAGCCCCAGCCGAACCTTAAATGACTGCAGTCCCAGCTATCTTGACTGCAATCTTATAAGAGATCCTGAGCCAGAACCACCAACTTAAGCCACTCCCAACCTCCTGAGTCACAAAAACTGGGTAAGATAATAAATTTTTATTTTTGTGTTATGTTTCTAAGTGATTCGTTATGCAGCAATACATAACCAATACAAAGTAGCAAGAAAGTAGGGAACTGAGTAATCTGTGACTTGGCTGTAATTGTGAAACTTGGCTTTAGAGGAGAGGATTTCCAAGGAATAGACTAGGGAGCAAAAAGTATAAAGGCTCAAATACTAAAGCAGAGAAAGAAAAGGAGAGTTCTCAGAGCTGGACTGGGCTAAGAAAGGGCTGTGCGTTGGGGATGAGAAGAGTCTAGGCAAAATTCTCCAACGAGGCTTTGTCAAGAATGCAGCATTTGTTCTCAAATAGACTAGGGAGCAAAAAGTATAAAGGCTCAAATACTAAAGCAGAGAAAGAAAAGGAGAGTACTCAGAGCTGGACTGGGCTAAGAAAGGGCTGTGCGTTGGGGATGAGAAGAGTCTAGGCAAAATTCTCCAACGAGGCTTTATCAAGAATGCAGCATTTGTTCTCAGCATTTGTTCTCAAGATAGGTTATAGGAATGCCAACTCCATACCAGGCATGGACCAACTGATAAAGATATAGAGATAAAGACATATGAGGCCCTGAAGGACACAGTCTAGTGGAGAGACAAGCAAACTAATATTTACAATACAATATAAATGACAAACTACTATAAAATGACAGAGATAGAAAAGAGCTATGGGCCCTAAAATAAATTTGGGACACTTCCTCATGCAAATGACATCTAAGCTGAGTTTTAAAAGATGAGCAGAATGGAAGTGATAATGGAGGAGGGAGCAGAAGAATCAGTGTATGGGACCATAAGGAGGGAGTATGTTGCATTCAAGAAATTGCAAACAAGATGCAAGGGGAGAGGAGTGGTGAGAGAGAAGATTGGAGAATTCGCCTGAAGTTTCCTGTGTGTGCTGCAGTAAGAAAGGAGGCAGACGGACCAGTTAGGGAGCTACTGGTGTGTTAAGAGTGAGGTAGAGTGGGAAGGGATGAATTACAGAGGTAATTGTATAGGTTTTAGTCATCAGATGGATATGGGATCATGACAATCAGTGAGATGCAGAATACAGAATGAGGAACCAATTCATGATGAGGAAAGGATTACAGTTGAAGTTAAAGTTGAGAACCTTAAGGATCAAGAATATGCAGGGAAAGAAAAGAACTGGCAGGGAGAGAAGTTCTGAACTTCTTTTTCTATTCCTGTCTTTCCTTTGACAGTTAAGCTTTCTGAAAGAGGTGTCTACCTTTGCTGTTTCTCTTTCCTCATCTCACATTTCCATCTTAACCCACTCTGGCACGGCTTTTCTCCCTACCACTGTACTGAATTTGCTCTTCCTAACTTCACCAATGACCTGTTAACTGCTCAATCCACATACAGTTGTGACTTACAAAATCCATTCTGTTCAGACCCCTCTGAGTTTTGGACCCATGTATTCAATTGCCTACTGAACATTTCCACTTGGATGTCCGCACCACTGAAGTTCAATATATGTGAATTTTCTTATGCCTTCCAGCTTAAAAATGACAAAATTGATACATTTTTAAAGCATAACACTTCAAATAATAAACATACAGAAGTTACTTCTAGACAAAACTCTAAATTAATATTCTAGATCTGATTTTTACTCAATCACCTCTAAATTAACTCTAAGCCTTCCCATGGTTATAAAGTCACTCACCCAACAATGGAGGTGGAGATTTGCCATCTCAGGGGAGCAGGAATTTCTGGGTAGGAGAATATATGGCTGTAGAATCGTTACTTGCTGCCAAAGGTTCTGATTGGGATGTGGCACCTGAGGACTACACGCTCGTAGGATGATTCTACCTGACTCCCAGAAGGCAGACTGTCCTTTCTTATAATTACTATCTGAGTAGGCAACCTTAAGTCAACACGTCTCAACTGAGATTTTTATCAGCCACCTCTTTTTTGGGGGATGGGGGTCTGGCTCTGCTACAACGATATCGCTATTTTAGAAAAGATACAAGCTTGAATATTTTAATTTAAGACATAAAAATGTTCACCAATCTTTTGATGTATGATTGAACTAGCCTGAACTGAAAGGCTTGTCTAGGTTCAAAGATTAATGAGAGTGATTACCTAAGTGATTCACTATTCACTATTAAACCTGTAAAAAAGCAGTGAACAAATAAGTACAAGATCAATGATATGAATAAATGTGGTTCCCCAAGTCTTACCTTTGTTCTTCATGGTGGACACACAAAGATCAACAGTCTGAGATACCCATGGAAATGAAAAATCTGCCGGGTCAGGGATGCCAGAACAATGGACTAGCTGCCTTTTATATCATTTAAAGCTGGAGTGAGGCCAGGTGAGGCAACCACAACCATGCTCAAGAGTCCACCCTATTGCCATCTGAGGAAATCCCTGCTGTGCCATAATTTAATACTCCACATTCCAGTTCATACGGCTTCAACTAGCCTACTCAAAGTTTCAGTATATCAACCCTAGCCATGGATTTTCAAAGAGGTAAAGCCTTTTATTTGAATTTTAGAACTCATATTTCTTAGGCTCGACTAATATTTAATTAAATTACATAATTAGAATAACATGCATAACTGGAAGAACAGGTTCTGGAATAAATCCATCTGACTCATGGCAAACATACAGCCCAATTCTTTTTTTTTTTCGTTTGGTAGTTGGCTCACAGGGGGATCATACAGCCCAACTTTGGCAACAGAAGTACATGGCTATGCTAGAGAGTAGCCTGCTAGCTGTGTTTTGTCATGGGTATCACCCTGTTTTCCAAAGGGAACAGTGACTATAGTTTAATACAGTAAGTTAGGTAAGAGGAGGTAGGTCAAAAACACTTCTCTATGTAGGTGTGTAGACAGTATGAATTTGTTCTGTATTGGAGTTTGGGAAGATCTCTCCAACTGTCCCTAGTTTCTGTAATTTGTATAGCTGCCATATCCTTAAAGGGAACTTCCTCCATTGTTATCATGCATTCCCCATCAGTAACCTTAGGTGGATACCCATGGCAGAGATAATGCTATATGACTCTTCCTGGGTGCCCAGGAAGTTAGGTTGCAACCTCTCTAGCAATTTGGTTAATGGGGTGTGGGTGTAACTGATGTATGCCATTTTTATGCCTGGCCCTTAAAAAATTCTTGGGTAGTCTTCCATTCTTGTCTTTACCACTGTTACCTTGGAGACCTCATGATCCTGATGACATAGCTACAAGATGGTGGATTTCCACCTGAACCACAAAAGCTGTCACAGGACTGAGAAATAAACTTTTGTGGTATTAAGTCACTACAATTTGGGGGTTTGTCAGCTGTGGCAGACAATGTTGATTACTGTGAATAATATAACAGCTCACATAATACCAGAAAATGGTAAGATTGGTTACCCGTAGGGAGAACTGGATCATTGCAGGACAGTTGTGAGATGGAAAACTTTCATGACATGCCTTTTGAGATATAAATATATATATCTGTGTAAATACACCCAGATCATGATACAGAACATTTTTTTGCATTCAGGAAGAATCCCTTATGTTACTTTCTAAATCAATACCCACCCTCCCCAAGATAATCACTATTCTGACATATAACGATCCATTAATTTTGCTTGTTCTTTAAGTTTCATAAAAATCAATTTATACAATATTCACTCTTTTTCTGGTCTCTCTTATTTTATATAACATAACATCTGTGAGATTCATTCATGTCGTTGCATGTATCAATAGTTCGTTCTTTTAAAATTGCTGTGCAATATTTCATTGTATGAATTTACCATATTTCTTTATTCGTTTTGCTCTTAATGGACATTTGGGCTTGTGATATTGTGAAATATATACAGTTAAGTGCTGCATAATGATTTTTCGGTAGATGATGGACCACATATATGGTGGTGGCCAGAGCAATAGGCTAAACCATATAGCCTAGGTGCATAGTAGGCTAAACCATCTAGGTTTGTATAAATTCACTCTATGATGTTCACATGACAAAATTGCCTAATAATGAATTTCTTAGAAAGTATCCCCATCCTTTAGCCACCCATGACTGTGCAGTATTTGGTCTTATCCAGTTTCCTGGCATACAATTCCTAAAATCCTTAAAATCTCCAAAGTAATAAATGTTTTTTTTGGATGCTAATGATTGATTGCTGGCTGGCTGCCCTAGGTAGTTTCAGGGCGGGGCTGGTCACTGGAAAGACCAAGCCACGATTAAAAGATTGGAACTTTCAGCCATACCCCCCAACTTCCAGGGAGGGAAGAGGGGCTGAAGGTCAAATTGATCACCAATGCCAATGATTTAATCAATCATGCTTACATAATGAAGCTTCTATAAAAACCCAAAAAGACTGGGTTCGGGGAACTTCCAGATAGCTGAACACATGGAATTTCCTGGACAGTGGCACAGGAGAGTGCATGGGAGTTCCCCACCCCTTCCTTCATGCCTTGCCCTATGAATCTCTTCACCTGTATCCTGTGTAATATCCTTTATAATAAATCAGTAAATGCAAGTAAAGTGTTTCTGAATTCTGTGAGCCGCTCTAGTAAATTAATCAAACCTAAGGAGGGGATCATACAAACCCCGATTTATAGGTAGTCGATCCGAAGCAAAGGTAAAAAAACCTGAAGCTTGTGACTGGCATCAGAAGTAGGGGCCAGTCTTATGGGACTGAGCCCTCAACCTGTGGGATCTAACTCTATTTTCAGGTAGATAGTACCAAAATTGAACTGAATTAGGGCCGGCCCGTGGCTCACTTGGGAGAGTGTGGTGTTGATAACACCAAGGCCACGGGTTCGGATCCCATATAGGGATGGCTGGTTAGCTCACTTGGGAGAGCGTGGTGCTGACAGCACCAAGTCAAGGGTTAAGATCCCCTTACTGGTCATCTTTTAAAAAAAATAATTGAACTGAATTAGTGGGCACCCAGCTGGTGTCCTCTGCAGAACTGTTTGGTTGTTTGGTATGGAAGGAAACACCCCCACACATCTGGTCATAGAAGTATTCTGTATTGAGTATTGAGTGAGAGTATAGGGAAAGCACTTTGGTTTCGTTTTTTCCCTATATTCTCAAAGGGCTGTTTCAAGTTTGGGACTCTTACGAACAAAACTAAGAAATAAAGTTATGGAAATTCTTGTATATGTCTTTTGGTAGACATATGCACTCAGTTTTTAAAAATGTATATAGAAGTAGAATTACTGGGCATGGAGTAGGATATGTTTAGCTTAAGTAAACTCTCCTAAACAATTTTCTAAAATGGTTGAAACAATTTACGCGACCACCTGCAATGCGTGAGGGTCCCTATCCTCTCCATTACTTGGTATTTAGCCATTCTAATAGTTATGTAGTAATATCTCATTGTGATTTTAATTTGTATTTCTTTGATAATTAATGATGTCAGCACCTTTTCCTATGCTTATTGGTGATATGGATATTCTCTTTTGTGAAATATTTCTCAAGTCTTGTGCCAATATTAATTTTTTTCCTTTTTCTTATTGATTTCTAGGAATTCTTTACCTATTCTGGATTCAAGACCTTTACTGTAGTTATGTTCTCTCAATTTGTGACCTCCCTGTTTGCTTACAGACATCTTTTGATGAACAGAAGTTCTTAATTTTAATGAAACCCAATTTATTATTATTGTTTTCTTTTATGGTTAGTGCTTTCTGTGTCCTGCTGATGTCAGAGGTAGGGTCCGGGGGGCCCGATAGTCGGCCTCAACCCACCCAGACCTCTTACCAGGTTCTTGACTCTGTCACAGGAAAGAATTCAAGGGCAGAGTCACAGGAGAAAGTGAGAACAAGTTTAATATAACAGATAAGAAATACAGGTTCCACAGAGAGAGTGTGGCATAGCTCTAGAGACTGAGCAGGGCCTACACGAAGTTTAACACAAAAAATAAGTTCAGAACACACATCTCGTCTAACAGAAAAGCAAGAAAAACAAACTCAAAGTTCAGTACAAAGTGCAGGCAGGCTTAAGAGAATGAACAGCCGCTCGCTGAAAGTAAGGTAGATACAAAGTAAAATATACAGGCCTCAGCCACGGAAGTGCGGGTGGCCTCCAGGAAAGTGAGCAGCAACAACCCTGCCTTCAGCTGGGATTCGGATTTCATAGTTTCACTAGCAAATATTCAGTTAAGGGGGTGGTTCCCAGTTGTATGCACCAGAACGTTCTGTGCTTTCTATTGAGCATGCCCAGCCACTGATTGTATAAATCAGCCCCCTGCGGTCTCATTTTCCCCCTGTTGGGGCTAAAAATAGGTCTAAGTGGTAAGTGTAACTTTCCTCAGAGGAGGGGACCTGAGACCTCAGGGAGAGGCTGGAATCCAAGAGGCATGTCTCAAAACCGAGCCCAGGGAAACTGACCACCTTCTCTATCACTAGTAGGAAATTTTTGTATCATAAGAGCATGATGATACCCTCTTTTGTTTTCTCTAGAAGCTTGTTACCAAACCAAATGGAGTTTGTTTGCCCGCGCAACACAAAGCGAAACACCAAAGCACCAGTCTTTGCAGCAGAGAAAAAGGTTTATTCAAAAGGTGGTCAAGTGATAAGACAGGAGATAAATCTCAAAACCGTCTTGTCTGCAGCAGGAAAGGAGGCATATGTATGGGGAAATGGATAGGGGTGGCGCAAGGCGTGGGGATTGCAACTGGTTAAAAGGTTTGAGCCCACACAGGCGTGAGCCCTCTGCATGCCTCTGCATGTTCAGAAAATGGTGATGTTAGCAGGATCTGGCACCCATCAGACCTTCATGCAGGCTCCATAGAGAGGTTTGCAGGCTCAACCAGCCTTGCCTGGTTTGCAGAAGCTCTAAAGAATCTGAAAAATATCATAGGTGCACAACTCCTGACTTCTGTGCCAGAGGCATTACTTCTAAAAGGCAGACAGGAAGAAACAGAATGAGAGTTGAGTTATGGAATTTTACTGAAAGAAGGAACAACTTAAACAGGGAATACATTTTAACTGAAAAGCCATGGTTACACTTGGTTGTTTTAGATTTTACATTTAGAGATGATTGAATTGTGATCTATGATCTATATTGAATTAATTTTAATATGGTGTGAAATGGGGATTAGGGTTCATTTTTTATCCCTTTGAACATACAAACTGATCCAGTCTCATTTATTGAAAAGAGTATTCTTTCTTTGAATTGTAGTGGCATCTCAATTGTAAATCATATGATTGTGCATATGTGTGTCTTAATTTGTTCGTGCTACTATAGCAAAATATCTGAGACTGGATAATTTATAAAAAAAACAAATTTATTTCTCACAGTTTTGGAGGCTAAAATTCCAAGACCAAGGTGCCAGCAGGTTTAGCGTCTAGAGAGGGCCTGGTCCCCACTTCCAATATGGTGCCTTGTTGCTGCCTTTTCCAGAGGGGGTGAACGGTGTGTCCTCACATGGCAGAAGGGAGGGAAGGCCAAAAAGGGCCTACCTAGTTCCCTCCAGCCCACTTTACAAAGCACTAGTTTTATAAGGTGGAGCCCTCATGGCCTAATCACCTCTTAATACTGTTGCATTGGGGATTAAGTTTCAATATGATATTTGGTAGAGCCACAAACATTTCAGCTATAGCAATGTGGGTCTATTTCTGGACTCCCAATTCTATTCTACTGGTGTTTTTTTTTTTTTTTTTTTTTTTTTTTTTTTTTTTTCCCAAACCCCA
>NW_007727564.1:200928-210283 GCF_000696425.1 Galeopterus variegatus
GTTTTTTTTTTTTTTTTTTTTTTTTTTTTTGTCTTTTTGCCAATACCACATTATCTTAATCAGTACAGTTTTATAATAAGTCTTATCAGCTAGCATGGGCCTTCTAGCTAACGTCTTTGCAGTCTAATCTCCCAATCCATTCCCAACATACACACACAACTTGCTGGGATTTTGATTGGCTTTCTTGAATCTGTAGATCAATTTGAAAATAAATGTTGTCTTAAAAATATTGAATTTTCTGATCCTTAAAAATGGTATATCTCTCCATTTATGTAAGTATTCTTTCATTTCTTTCAGTATTTTTTGTAGTTTTCAGTGTAGATGTCTTATATATCTTTTGTTAAATTTATTCCTGGGTACATCATTTTCAAATGCTATTGTAAATGGTATTAAGTTTCAGTGTCAAATTGTTTGCTGCTATTTTATAGAAATATAATTGATTTTTGTACATAAACCTCGTATCCAACAACTTTGCTAAAATCAGTTGTTAATTCTTAATTGTAGGTTAATTTTGAAATTTCTGCATACAAAATCATGACATCCATGAATAAAGACGGTTTTGCTCCTTTCAGTCTTTGTGCCTTTTATTTCTTTTTCTTGCTTTATTTTACTGACTAGGATCTTCAGCATAACGTTGGGAAAAAATAAATGGCAATGGACATTAGTATTTTATTTCCAATATCATGGGAAAAGTATTTAATATTTCATCCTTAACTATGATATTAGTGAAAGGGTTTTTGTTAATACCTTTTCTCAGATTAAGGAAGATCCTTTTTATTCCTATTGCAATGTAGTTTTTTTTTTTTTTTTTTTTGTCTTTTTCCGTGTCCGGCCACGGATCGCAACCCTCAGTGTTGCCCCCGTACCGGACCGGGACCGGCAACGGGATTGCAACCCTCGGTGTTGCTCCCGCGCCTCGCTCAGCCAGTGAGTGGGAACCGGTCTGTATGTGGGATCCGAACCCTCGGGCGGGAGCGCCGCTGCGCTTCCCAAGCAGTGCACTTATCCAGTGCGCCACCGGGCCGGCCCCTGCAATGTAGTTTTAATTTGTATTTTTATGAGTGAGGTTGAGTAAATGTCTTCAAATATTTTGTCCCATGTGTATTTCCTTTTTTGTGGATTGTCCTTTGTATCTCTAATAACTGTTTTATAGGTTGTTGAGTTTTTTCCTATTGTTTTATAGGAACTATTTATATATTCGGAAATTCTTTATGATATGAGTTGCAAATATTTTATCCTAGGCTGTCCACATGGTAGAAGCTTTTTAAAAAACTTTTTAAATAGTTGTTTAAAAAACTTAAAAAAAATTTTTTAATAAAGATAATTTTTTTAAATGTTGACAAAATGAAGACCAAACATAGTTTTATCAACAAATGTCAAGGGGGCTAAATATATTTAATTTTAAAAAGCTTCTGAAATTGGGTCACAAAGTTAAACCCATCTGTAATCTGTTTATAAGAGCACATTTAAAATAAATTACTAGAGGGCCGGCCCGGTGGTGCACTTGGTAGTGCGTCGCTTGGGAGCGTGGTGGCGCTCCTGCCGAGGGTTCGGATCCCATGTAGAGACCGGTTCCCGCTCACTGGCTGAGCGCGGTGCGGGCGCGACACCGAGGGTTGCGATCCCGTTGCTGGTCGCGGTATGGGCGTGACACTGAGGGTTGCGTCCCGTTACTGGTCATGAAAAAAGACAAAAAGGAAAAAAAAAATAAATTACTAGAAACATTGCACATAAAAGGAATAGTGTGCCAGTTTGTCTGAAAATATGGCCACCATTAATTTCTTTTCTCCTTATACATGCACGACACTTCTCCATCAAGAGGTGGCATCTATTCCTCCACCTCCTTGAATGTGAGCTGCTGTGACTGCTTTGATGAATAGAATATGGCAAAAGTGACAATATGCTCATTCTGAGCCTAGCCTTTAAGAGGACTGGCAGCCTACACTTCTTTTCTTGGTACACTGGCTCTAGGGGAATGCAGCCACCAGGTAAGATGTCTGACTACTCTGACAGTGCCATGTTAAGAGAAAGCCCAACTTTGGTTAGCCCCCATCTACTTTTTAAAAATTGAAATGACATTCACATAACGTTAGCCATTAATCATTTTAAAGTGTGCAATTTAGTGGCATTTAGTACATTCTCAATATTTTGCAATCACCTCTGTCTAGTAACACGACATTTTCATTGCCTCCTGCAAAACAAAACAAAAACCCATACCCATTAGGCAGTAGCTCCCCATTCCCCATTTTCTCCTATTTCCAGCCCCTGGCAATGACTAGTCTGCTTTCTGTCTCTATGGATTTACCTATTCTGTGTATTTCATATAAATGGAATCACGGAATATGTGATCTTTTGTGTTTGGCTTCTTTTGTTTAGCTTAATTTTTTTGAGGTTCATCTACACCTACATCTGTTTTAACCATCCTACTCTTGTCACCACACATGTGGATCAGAAGCCATCTTGGACATTCAGTATAGCCATGTCTTTAGATGACTCCAGCTTTAACTACCATCTGATTGTAACCACATGAGAAACCCCAAGTGAAACCTGCTTGGCTGAGCCCAGTCAATCCACAGAAAGATAAGAGATAATAAATTGTTATTTTAAGCCACTAAGTTAGGGGCTAGGGGGACTTGTTACACAGCAACAGGTAACTGAAACAAAACAGAAGTATCTAAGGTAAATGTAAACAAAGAGGGACTGTGATCTTAATAACCAACCAAGTTGAATCAGGAAGTAAAACTAGATAAATAAGAGAATTTCATACTTATCATAAAGAGTAGAAATTATAACCCAAACTCTAATTTTGAGTATTTATGCACCAAATATCATAGCATAAACATTCTTAAAGCAAAGTCATTAGGAAATATAAGGAGAAATAAACAAAAATGTGTTATTATGAAATTTTCCAAAACTGGCACAAGTAGAGAGAAATTTTTAAAAGATCAATTGTCATAGAAATAATATAGAAAATAGTTATTAAAAAGTATCCCACTAGGGCCAGCCCGTGGCTCACTCAGGAGAGTGCGGTGCTGATAACACCAAGGCCACGGGTTCAGATCCCATATAGGGATGGCTGGTTTGCTCACTGGCTGAGTGTGGTGCTGACAACACCAAGTCAAGGGTTAAGATCCCCTTACTGGTCATCTTTAAAAAAAAAAAAAGGCATCACAAAAAATATTAGATTCAAATGGTTTCACACAGAAATATTACCAAATCTTTATTTTATTTTATTTTTTTTTTTGTCTTTTGTCTTTTTTCCGTGTCCGGCAATGGATCGCAACCCTCAGTGTTGCCCCCGTACCGGACCGGGGACCGGCAACGGGATCGCAAGCCTCGGTGTTGCTCCCGCGCCTCGCTCAGCCAGTGAGCGGGAACCGGTCTGTATATGGGATCCGAACCCTCGGACGGGAGCGCTGCCGCGCTTCCCAAGCGGCGCACTATCCAGTGCGCCACCGGGCGGCCCCTACCAAATCTTTAAATGTTACTTAAACTATTCCATCTTCTTTTTGTGGAGGATATCATTGGTTCTCATATCTGAACGAAACTTTTCTCAGTAGAAAACTACAAACCAACCTCTTTTATGAATATGATGCATGAGTTTTAAATAAAATGTTTGTAAGCAAAATCCAACAGCATATTACAAAACCAATACGTTGTGATCCAGAGGTGTTTATGCCAGGAATTCAAGGGTATTTTCTTTTTTCTTTTTTTTTTTTCCTTTTTGTCTTTTTTTGTGACCGGCAACGGATCGCAACCCTCAGTGTCGCGTCCGTACCGGACCGGGACCGGCTACGGGGGCGCAACCCCCCGGGGGGGCCCCCCCCCCCCCCCCGGCCGGTGGGCGTCCGGTCTGTATGTGGGACCCGACCCCTCGGCGGGAGCGCCGCCGCGCCTCCCAAGCGGCGCACTGTAGCAGTGCGCCACCGGGCCGGCCCTCAAGGGTATTTTCTTATTAGAAAATTCATTAGTGCAATTCATCATATTAATAGCACTAAGGAAGAAAAGCATGTGATCATTTCTATAAGTGCGGAAGAGTATCTGACAAAATTCAATACTCCTTAATGTTAACACTCTAAGTAAAATAGGAATTGATAGGTACTTCCTCTATATGACAAAATTTATATGCCTCAGCCCAAAAGACAGCATCTACTTAATGAAGAAACATTAGAAGCATTCCTCCTAAAGTAAGAAACAAAGTAAGAATGCTCACTAGCTCCTCTACGTTTAGCAATATGTAGGAGGTGTTAATAAGAGAAAGAGAGGTAAAGATTGGAAAAGAGAAAGAGGTACAACTACCTCTATTTGTATATGATCTAATTATATGTCTGGAAAACTCAAATGAATCAACTACTACAAACAATTGTATAATAAGTAAAACAACATGTTATAAAACTAATACACAAACCGATAGCTTCATATATACAGACAAAAGTCGGTTAGGGACTGGCTGGTTAGCTTAGTTGGTTAGAGCACAGTCCTGATTATCACCAAGGTCTGGGGTTCGATCCCTGTACCACCCAGTCAGCCAAAATAAAAAATTTTTAAAAACTCTCAGAAGATATAATAGAAGACCTTCTTTGCCATAGCAAAAATAAATAAATAAAGACTCAAGTTTAAACTAAACAAAAACTATTAATACACATATAAGGAAAATTATAAACGACTCTGAAAGACTCATTAGGTGACTTAAATAGAAAGGCTCAACATCAGAAAGATGTCAGTTTACCCTATATCATCTCCTGTATCATAAATCTTTCTTCCTGGAACATGACAAATTGGTAATCAAGTTCATTTTGAAGAAGATGGAGGTTTAGGTTAGTATGGAGATAAAAGTTTGTGAAGTTGTTGTATTGCCAAGAATATATTGTCAAGATATTCTCGTGCATTGTGAATTGAAGCACAAGGCACTTCAAAAAGTTCTGGAAAGATTTGTTATTATCTTTTAATTCTGTTTTTGCACAAACTTTTTGAAGTGCCCTCAGATAAATGAACATTTATGGAGATCAATTTGAAAAGTATATAATAAAATTACAATGCATAGACACTTTGACCCAGACATTTCACTCATAGATAATAATATATTCTAGGTAATATTTATGGGAAATAACATATACACCAAGATATTTATTGCAACATTGTTTATAATAGCAAAAGTGATGGAAATCTAAACTTTCATCTATGGTCATATGGTGGAATACTCTGCACCTATTAATAAGAATGAAGGATCAACACATATACTGCTATAGAATGGGCTACAAGATATATCTTAAAAATCAAACAAAGTTAGATGCCAGAGGATAGTGTGTATGGTATGTTATTATTTGCAAGGGAACAATAATATGTGTGATTATATATATAAATATATAAACATATCTGGAAGAATACACAAGAATCTGTTGATAATGGTGACTTCTGAAGAGGGAAACTCAGAAGCTAGGGGATATACACAGGACAGAGGCTTTCATTTCCCTTAACAATTTTGTACCTTTTCAATTTTTTAACATATACATGTATTGTCTATTAAAATAAATAAATATATTTGTGGCTTTTCTTCAGTAAATACTAACTGCAAATAGCTCCCATTATTGTGATTTTTGTCAATTTCTCTTTTGTAGTTCAGTTTTTGCTTTATTGCTTTATATATTTCAAGATTATTTTATATTTAATACAAATAAATGTTTGATTTATGTAGCTTGTTCCTTTGATCATTGTGTACTGCCCCTCCTTATCTCTATTTTTGCCTTAAATTCTATTTTATTTGATATTATTTACTAATATTTGTAAATATTAGTAATATTTTACTTATAATATTTTACTATATTTGATATTATTTAGCCACTTGTTCACATGTATTTCCTGTTATTTATTATTGTATCCATTTTAGTTTCAATCTTTCTATGTTGTTTTAGGATTATCTTCTGTAAGCAGCATTTGGTTGGATATTTTAAATTTAATGTCTGACTTTTATTTTTTAATGGGTGAGTTTAATGCGTTTGCATTTATTATGATTACTGATATCCTTATATTTTATATGAGGATTTATATTTTGTGTTTATTCTGTGATTCTGGTACTATCTTTTTCTTTCTTATTTTTTCTCTTTCTCTGCTTTATGTTGGATTGTTAAAGTTTTTTATATCTCCCCATTGTTTTTCCTCTGCTGGTTTGAGAACTATAAACTATATTTCTATTCCTTTAGTCATTATCCTGAGATGTTTAACTCACCTATTTTTATCAGTTATCCATTGCTGCCTAATAAATTACCCCAAAACTTATAGTCTTGACACAACAATAAACATCTATTATCTCATGCAGTTTCTGTGAGTAAGAAGTTCAGGAGTGGCTTAGTAGGATGCTTCTGGCTGGTAGTGTCTCATCATCAGGTTGTGTTGAGATGTCAGCTGGGTTGCAGTCATTCAAGACTTCACTGAGGCTGGAAGACTCACCCTCAAGGACCCACATAAATGGCAACTTGATGTTGAGGCAGGAGGCCTTAGTTCCTTATCATGTGAAGCTCTCCGTGGGCTGTTGGAGAGTCCTCACAACATGGCATCAAGCTTCTCCTAGAGCAAGTTTTCTCAATCTTAGTTCTATTGACATTTGGTACTACGCAATTCTCTGTTGGGGGAGGGAAAGGTCATTCTATGCAACTTAGGATATTTAACTGCATCCTTGACCTCTACCCACTAGAGGGCACTAGCATTCCTGGTTGTGACAATCGAAAATGTCTATACACTGCCAAATGGCCCCTGGGGTGAGAATGGGGGACAAAATCATCCCCAGTTGAGAACCACTGCCATACAGCCAGTGATTCAAGAGAGACACCATGTTGGAAATTGCTGTTTCTTTAATGACCTAGTCTCAGAGGTCAAAACCCTGTCACTTCTGCTATGTATTATCAGGCACATTGTTGCTTTTCCAGTGATTCTGTGAGATGAACACCAGGAGGTGAGGATATTGGGAGCCATCATTGGAGGCTGGCAACCACACTACTTAATTATAAATTTTTCCAAAAGTCTAAAGCTCTTCAGTATCTCTATCCTTCTCCTGAAACTTTGCATGCTATAATTATTCATTGAACACTTCCTATCCCTACCCATCTTCTTGTTATTTTTGTCTAGTGTTTTATTTAGTTTTTTTGTTTGTTTTAGTTTTAGTTTCACCTAAGAAATTGCTATTTTTATAGCTAACATTTAATTAAATTTAACAATGTATTTTACCAAGTTCTATGTTCTATATTGTGTCTTGCATCCCACTCCTTTTAATGTTCACTTTTCTTATTAACTTACACTCTCTGATAGTTCTTTCAGTGAGACTCAGAAGAGAATACTCTCCTATTCTTTGTAGGTTTTTATTTGGCTCTTACTCTTGAATGATAGCTTAGCTACATATAGATTTTCATGCTGACGATTATTTTCTTTCAGCAATTTGAAACAATTATTCCCATAAGTCTAATGGTCTTTCTTTTAGAGATCATTTCTTAGAGAGGCTTTTAAAAATTTCTCTATATCTTTGATGTTCTTCAGTGCTACTTATATTTGGATATAAAGCTGTGGATTCTTCTTTATCCTGTGGAAGTGCCCTTTCAATCTGAAGATTCATGTTCCTTCAGTTCCTGAAACTATTCAGCTATTAGAACTTTGAATGTTCCTTTATTCTCTTCTTCTGGAACTCCTATTAATCGTATATTAGGAGTCACTGGAACTCCTATTAATTGAGTGTCACTCTTTCTGCCCTATCTCATATTTTTATCTCTTTTTATGATGTATTTTGAACTAATTTCTCAGCCTTCCAACTCACTAATTATCTCAACTTTCTCCAGTCTTAAGTTTGTCCTGTTTTTAAAATTTACATACTGTTTTAAATGGATCCAATGATTTTTAGTAAGTTTATGAAATTGTGCAGCCACTATCACAATACAGTTTTAGAACATTTTTGTCATACCAATATGATCCCTTGTGCCCATTTGTAAGTCTACCTTTATTCCCATCTCTAGCTCTAGGCAACTTACTAATCTACTTTATGTTTCTATAGATTTGCCTTTTCTGGACATTTCATATAAATGGAATTATAATATGTGTTATGCATCTAGCTTCTTTGAGTTTCACCCTTTTTGTTCCTTTATATTGCTGAGAGTATACCATTTCATAGATATACCACATTGTGTTTATTCCTTCACTAGTCATTTGGATTATTTCCACTTTATGGCTATTATGAATAATGTTGCAATTAACATTCATGTACAAGTCTCTGTGTGGACTCTATCCATTTTAGAGTGTTCTAAAAGGAAAAAATGAAATATATTTTCATTTATTGGTAGATATCTAGGAGTGGAATTTCTTGGTATTATTATAAATTTGTTTTGTTTTGTTTTGTTTTGAAAACTGCCAGAGTTTTTCATAGTAGCTGCACCATTTTACATATCCACCAGCAAAGTATGCGGGTTTCATTTCTCGGCAACCTAACACTTGTTATTTTCTTGTCTTTTGTATTATAGCCATATTAGTGGGTGTGAAATGGTACCTGTGGTTTTAATTTGCATTTTCCTAATGACTAATGTTGAGTGTCTTTGCATGTGCTTATTCCAGTCATTCATACATCTTTTTCTTGATAAAATGTCTACAAATTTTTCCCTATTTTTAATTGGGTTGTTTTGGGGTTTTCTTTAAATTTCTGTCACTATTTTTTTATTTCTGGAATTTCTAATTGGGACATTTCATATCCATCTGCTCTTGTTTTGTTTTTGTCGGTCTGTCCTATAATTTTGTTATTTTTCCTAAATGTTACCTCATTAATCTCTTTG
Organism: Galeopterus variegatus; assembly: GCF_000696425.1. Lineage (NCBI taxonomy): Eukaryota > Metazoa > Chordata > Mammalia > Dermoptera > Cynocephalidae > Galeopterus > Galeopterus variegatus. The sequence continues at coordinate 209,733 of NW_007727564.1, forward strand.
AGGATCTTCAACAAGATTATATTTTCTTTCCTTTTCTTTGTTTTTTGTTATGGAAAATTTAAAACATATTCAAAGTAGAAAGAGAGTATAGTGAACCCTCATGAACTCACCACTCAGCTTAATATCTCCTACCACTTAAAGTTGATTCTCTAAAAAAACCTAGGCTACTCAAGACATACCTAATGAAATCTTTGCCATGTATTACAAGTGTCTCCATGTTTATGGTATTGGTGGAATAGTAATGCTTGTTTATGTCATGCAACAACTGGTCTCTTTATGACTAGGTGTAGAGTATTCTAAAATCCATGGTCTTTGTCTTACCTTGCCTCTGGATTTGGGAAATTTTTTTTTTTCCTTTTTTTGTCATTTTTTGTGACCGGCAACGGATCGCAACCCTCAGTGTTGCTCCCGTACTGGACCGGGACCGGCAACGGCCTTTTTTTGTCATTTTTTGTGACCGGCAACGGATCGCAACCCTCAGTGTCGCTCCCGTACTGGACCGGGACCGGCAACGGCCTTTTTTTGTCATTTTTTGTGACCGGCAACGGATC
>NW_007727564.1:210406-211417 GCF_000696425.1 Galeopterus variegatus
GGTCTGTATGTGGGATCCGAACCCTCGGCGGGAGCGCTGCCGCGCTCCCAAGCGGCGCACAGTAGCAGTGCGCCACCGGGCCGGCCCTGGATTTGGGAAATTATATTTGCAGGAAGTTATATCTATCTACTGAAGAATATTTCTTGCAAAGCTCCTGTCTTGACTTGGTGAGAAAGTAGACAGATGGCCCTCAACCTCCTAGAAGGTTTTTGTAGGAAGAGGTTATAAGAGGGTTTATTACCAGATTCGTACTTTGGCTTCTATATCAGCCTCCTTTCATATATTTACTTTTAGTTGGGCTCATCTTTTTTCTTAAAGAGTTATAGAAGGATCTCATTGTGAAGATACCTCAAGGTCTCCTCAGCTTCCTTCATGAAACTCACCATGATAATTATTGTAGGGATGTTGTTACAAATATTGTTTACTGTCACACAGTGTTCCTTTAATGATGACATTTCTTTCAGGTCTCAATGTAAAGAAAATTTATACATCTTCTGAGACATGTTACCTTATTGACACTGTGAATCTTGTAACTGATTACATTTCCCTGTTGGCTTTGGCTAAAAGGAATCTAAAGCTAAATTTGTGGCTCATGTAAGAAATTGTACAGGATTCTGTGCTATGTATTTCTGCGTCATAATTACCTCTGGCTGAATTTTGCCATCCTGACTTCTTTTTCTTTTTTTTTCCCCTGAAGTCTTAATCCATTTAGATTTTTACCCTAATAATTGCATGTGTTCATGTAAGCTATCACAAATACTGTTACAGAATAGGGTTGAGAATGTTTGCATAAATAAGCAAATAGAATAAAAGATGATTCATTCAAAGTGGCACTTGTGGCAAGGAATTGGTGAGCATTCCATATTTTAAAATATGGGTATAGTTTCAGATCTTTAGATTGTATCTCTAAGCTCATTTTCTCATTGCTAAAGACTTAGGTTTTTGTTCCACAAACCAAACGTGAATCAGTGGAAAATATTCTTGCTCCAAGAATTAAAAAGAATTTTTTTT
>NW_007727564.1:212185-215441 GCF_000696425.1 Galeopterus variegatus
TTGCCATCCTGACTTCTTTTTCTTTTTTTTTCCCCTGAAGTCTTAATCCATTTAGATTTTTACCCTAATAATTGCATGTGTTCATGTAAGCTATCACAAATACTGTTACAGAATAGGGTTGAGAATGTTTGCATAAATAAGCAAATAGAATAAAAGATGATTCATTCAAAGTGGCACTTGTGGCAAGGAATTGGTGAGCATTCCATATTTTAAAATATGGGTATAGTTTCAGATCTTTAGATTGTATCTCTAAGCTCATTTTCTCATTGCTAAAGACTTAGGTTTTTGTTCCACAAACCAAACGTGAATCAGTGGAAAATATTCTTGCTCCAAGAATTAAAAAGAATTTTTTTTGTGTGTGGCTGGCTGGCATGGGGATCTGAACCCTTGACCTAAAGATGAAAATATTTTAAATGTGAAACTTCTTGTCTTCATATACTCTTCACTTTAACACTTAATATTGACCTTGGGTAAGTAACTTAACCTTTCTCAGCTATAATTTTCTCATTTATAGTGGGAATAAAGCCTATTTCATTTAATGATCAGTTCAAGGAGGCAGTACCTCTTTTTTTTTTTCCTTTTTGTCTTTTTTCGTGACCGGTAAAGGAATCGCAACCCTCGGTGTCGCGCCCATACCGCGACTGGCAACGGGATTGCAACCCTAGGTGTCGCGCCCTCACAGTGCTCAACCAGTGAGCGGACTGGTCTGTATATGGGATCTGAACCCTTGGCGGGAGCGCCGCCGCACTCACAAGCACCGCACTCTACCGAGTGTGCCACCGGGCCGGCTCCAAGAGGCAGTACCTCTTGATGAAAAGACACAGTTGATTATGATTGCTAACTAACTTGCTGTGGGATATTGAACAAGTTACTGGACCTCTCTGGGAATTGCTTTCTGGCTAGAGGTGCCATTGGTCCTCAAGAAGCCACTGCCAAAAGGTGAAAGGAGTCTTGTGGGACCCTGCCCCAATCAGGCATCACTGGATGTGACCTACCACCCGGTGCCTAGTTTCTGTCCTCACTTAAGCCACCAAGCTAGATTGTAGCCCCTGGATTTTAGGCTGGGAGATACACGCAGCAGCAGTGAACTTGGGAAGCTGGGCTTGTAGTCATGAACCAGTTAGGATCCCAGACCCTGGACAAGTGACTCAGCCCCTCAGAATATCAGTGTGCTTACTGCTCAATAGTGGTAGCACCACCATATAGGAGTGCTGCACTGTGGCTTAGTATCCCCAATAAATTATAGTCTCCATTGTAAAAAAAAAAAAAAAAAAAAAAGATGGCATCCCAGTATCACGTGGCTTGCATTGTTTCTAATGAGATTAGGCTATCTTGTATTTTTTCTTTTGTATGTCTTTTTCTCTTCCTTCTTTAAAGATCAAATCATTGGTTTTTAGCAATTTGATTTTATGTGCTTTGGTATAGTTTTCTTCATATATCACTTGCTGAGGGTTCATTGAACTTGTTGAAGCTGTGAGTTTATATTTTTAATCAAATCTGGAAAATTTCTGGGCCACTACTTTTTCAACTTCCTCCATCCCATATCTGCTTCTGGGACTCCAATTATATGTATCTTAAGCTGCTTGATATTTTCTCGCTGCTTATGGTTGCACTGTTACTTTTGTTTGTCTGCCGCTTTTTAATTCTTCTTTCTCTCTGTGCTTCATTTTGGGTAGTTTCTATTGCTTTGTCTTCAAGTCTATTAATCTTTTATTTGGTAGTGTCTAATCTGTTGGTAATTTCATTTAGCGTATTTTATATTTCAGATATTGTGTTTTCATCTACAAAAATTTGATGTGGGTCTTTTTTAAATTTCCCATTTCGTTCTTTGTCATGCTCACAGTTTTCTCTACCTTCTTGATCAAATGGAGCATACTATAACTATTTTAATGTCCTTGTCTACTAATTCTACCATTTGTGTTATTTTGGGGTCTGTTTCTGTTGACTAATTCCCCCTTTCCCCCACTTATGGATTCTATTTTCCTGTTTCTTTGCATGCCTGGTAATCTTGTTTAGACTCCAGACATTGTGAATTTTATATTTTGGGATGCTGGATTATTTGTGTTGTTTTAATAGTTTGGGCTTTATCATGGGACCTTGTTAAGGAAATTGGAATAAGTTCAATCTTTTCAAGCCTTGCTATTAAGCTTTGTGAGGATGGCTCCAGACACCCTTTATTTGGGGCCCAATTTGGCCCTCCTACTGAAGCGATATCTTTTTGAGGACTCAACTCTTTGCCCCACATGTTCGGAGGTCTTTGTATTCCAGCTGATGGAAAAAGAAGTGTTTACAGCATTGTGTGAGCTCTGGAGATGCTTTGCCTACTCTTTTCTGATGGTTCTTTCTCCATCTTCAGTAGTTTACTCATGTGTAGATGAGTACCCAGTCAAACACTGAAAGAGTCCCTCTGCAATTTTTGTGAGCTTCCCATCTTTCTCTGTGCAGCTTTCTCTTCTCTGATTGTATGTCTTACAAATGCTAGCTGCCTGGGCATCTCTGAATCTCTGTCTTATAAATTCATTAAAAAACCACTGGGGTCTGTTTGGGCTCCCCTTCTCTATGCTGCAGCCTGGAAACTCTCAAGACAGTGAACTGGAACACTTGAAGAGCTCTTCTTGTTTGTTTCCCTTTTCTCAGGATCACTGATTTGTGATGCCTGTTGTATAGTATTTGAAAACTGTTGTTTCAAATATTTTCTCTGATTTTCTAGTTGTTTAAGGCAGGGCAATGATGCCCTGTTATTTCATCATTGCAGGAAGCAGAAATCTAGATCTGGCTTTTTAAGTACAAATTTTGACTTTGGGAAAATTAGTTATGCTTTCTTTCTCTTTCCACAAATCTGGCAAGACAGCAAATGAAAAGTATTCAGTCCCATTAGGGATCGGGAAAATACAAACTAAATTTTTGCAAATAATCTGTACCTTAAAGATGTAGACATTGAATCACTGACACATAGATGTAAATCTAATTCTATACATGTTGGGTTTGGGGTTCCAATGAAACATTCAAGTGGAGATGTAGAATGGGCAGTTAAACATTTATATCTGGTACTCAGAAGAAGGATCTGGGCAAAGACATAAAATTTTGAGATATCAGCATATACATAAAGTAGTATAAGAAATTACTTGGGCCGGCCTGGTGGCACACTGCTACAGTGCGCCGCTTGGGAGCGCGGAGGCGCTCCCGCCGAGGGTTCGGATCCCACATACAGACCGGTTCCCGCTCACTGGCTGAGCGAGGTGCGGGCGCAACACCG
>NW_007727564.1:216361-217662 GCF_000696425.1 Galeopterus variegatus
CGTTGCCGGACATGAAAAAAGGAAAAAAAAAAAAAAAAGAAATTACTTAGAGAGAGAAAATACAGTGAGAAATAAAGGGGAGCCTAAGACTAAACTTTGAAGTAAGGACATCTGGAATTGAATTATGGTGGACTAGATAATTTATACCTACCTTCCCATTGAACATAACTAAAAAATCTAGATTACCTATAAATACATCTTCTAGAAATCATGAAACAGATTTTAGTGAGAAATGAAAAGGCAAGTTATGGGAGAGGACTGGGGCCCAGAGAAGTGAGCCATTCAGAAGCACATTTGTCCTGGGTATATATGTCAATCCTAAGAAGACAAATGAGAGACTGAGCTGCCCCTTTAGAAGCCTAATTGGGTCAAAGTAATGAGGGTTGGTATATTGTGCCTGCCAAGGATGATGACCCATCCTCAGCTTTGGGCAGGACCGTGAAGGTCTGTCCTCTGGGAAAAAGGGCATGCATTGTGGTCTTCCTTCACATCGTGTTGTGATGCAGCAAACCACACCCCTCGGTCCTGCACTCCTGGCCACCTTGAGCCCCTGGCAGAGACAAACAAAAATCCTTTGTGGAAGAAGTTACCATCATAACAAATCTCAGATGATTCCCATAAATTAAATTTCAGGCACAATGTTCTAAACACGAATAAAGACAAAGAAGCACACAAAGAGACAAAAAGTCATGAGTTAAAACCAGCAGGAAAAACAAAGAGCAGAAGAAATTTCACAAGGACTCTTGAAATTGCAATTATCAGACATAGACTTTGTAAAACAACTATGATTACCATGTTCAGGGACAAAACCAAGCTTGAAAGTTTCAGCAGAGAACTGTGAACTATAAAAAAGTGACATAGATTTGGGAGGAAAAAAAAGAAATCCCAGAAGCGAAAAAAGATGACGAAGTTTTAACAAATGGATTAGTAGATTAATCAACTGAAGAGAGAATTAGGTGATTGGAATAAAATTCAGAAGAAACTATCCAGGATGAAGCAAGGAGTAATTTAACAATAGGTAATACAGTATAAATGGCAAGAGACATACCAGACTCAGTGAGAAGATCTGTTTAACTGAAGTCCCAGAAGAAACAGAGAAAGAATGGATCTGAGGCAATATTTTGAAATTTTGAATGATAACCCACTGATTCAAGAAGCCCTACAGAATAAATAAAGCCTATATTAGTCCATTTTGTGTTGCTATAACAGAAATACCCGAGACTGGGAATTTATAAAGAAGAGAGGTTTATCTGGCTTACGATTCTGGGACAGCTGCATCTGGCACCGGCCTCAGGCTGCTT
>NW_007727564.1:218638-220577 GCF_000696425.1 Galeopterus variegatus
CGTATCAAAACATCACACAATGCTTTATAAGTATGTATACTTATTATGTGTCAGTTAAAAAAATTTTAAATAAAGTAAATATTTTTAAAAATGAAGCTTCAGTGAATCAAGAGAAAGAGAAAAGTAGCCAGAAAAAAAGACAGATTAACTATGAAGAAGCTACAGTTACTTTCACCACTGACTTAATAACAACAAAAGTCTCAAAAGACAGTAAAATATCTTCAAGGTGCTATGAGGAAATAACTACTACTATTCTATAAATACTTTATTAATAAAGTCAAGTTCATATATTTTCAAGAAAAGTAAGAGAGATATTGCCAACAGCAGATAACTAGTAAAGGATATTCCACAGGTTGTTCATCATGCAGAAAGAAAATAATTTTGCATGAAAGATCAGAGATGTAGAAAGCAATGAAGACCAAAGAAAATGGTAATTATGAGGATAAATCTAAATCACATTGACTGTAAAAATGGGGTATGAGAAACAAAAATAATGTCTTGTGGGGTTTAAATGCTATAGAATTACAATACATGACAAAAACATCATAAATGGGTTATGAAAAGGGTGGTGGTTTATGCGGTAAATGTTGTTAAACCATTTATAGATTCTTGCCTAGAAGGATCATAAGGTAACAGTATTAGGTTTTGACACGTAAGGATGACTGTGGTAATTTCTAAGGTAATCACTAAAAGAACAAAACACAGTGTGACAACAATGAGATGCCACTTCATACCCACTAGAATGCCTATAATCAAAAAGAGAGACAATAGCAAGTGTTGAGGAGATGGAGAAGTTGGAAGCCTCACATACTGTTGATGGGATTGTAAAATGGTGCAGCCACCGTGGAATATAGTTTGGCAGTTCCTCAAAAACTTGGTCACAGAATTGCCATTTGACCCAGCAATTCCACTCCTAGTTATATATGCAAAAGAACTGAAAACAGATACCTGTACTCAAATGCTCATAGCAGCATTATTAACAATAGTCAGAAGGTGGAAACAACTCAAATGTCAGTCAATGGATGAATGAATAGACGATCTTAAAATTTTAGAACTCTTTTTCAATCTGGGGAAGTTTTTGTTATTTCTTTCATAATCTGTCTCTCCATTTTCCTTGTTCTCCCTTAGGAACTTATTTTTTTAAGTTTATTTATTTCTTAATTATTTTTTTACATTCTATGATGCTGTTGCGGAGGAGTTGGTGGGGAGGAGGAGAGAGGAAGGGGGAAGGAAGTAGGGTGGGAGAAGGAGAAAGGAAGAGGGGTCGAGGCCTGTGGCAGCTCCATCATTCTTGCAGGGGAGACCAGGGGGCTTTCAGCAGTGGCTCAGTGGTCATCACTGGGCTGGTTGTGGGTGTTGGGGGGCATGGCCCAGCACACTTCCTTTCGGGAACTTCTGTTCAATATTTTCCTCTACTATTTGGCACTCTGTATCTCTTTCTTTTTCTTTCATTTTCCTTTCCCTTTCTGTCTTACATCCTGGAAGATTTTCTTGCTTTTATATTTTAACCCTTCTATCGAATTTTAATTTCAGAATCATAATTTTAATTTCTAAACAATTTTTCTTGCTTTTTTCGTAACATCCTTTTCCTGTTATAAGAATGCAGTGTCATTTAAAATTTCTGAGCATATTAGAGGGATTAAAATATTTTCTGCCTTCTGTTTGTTGAATTATCTTCATTTTCTGTAGTCATTTTAAAAAACATTTATCTTGATCTCTTTCATGTTACAGGTTTTTATCAAATATCTGCATTCTTGGTTTTCAATAAATATTTTAAAACTACGTAAAAGCTAAATGTAAAGTCTGTGTAAAAGAGTGCTGCTTACTGCCCAGCAGGTGTGGGCAGGTGGGACCTATAAATATTAGGATGTGACATGTTTATTGCGTCTTGTCACATCAGCTGCTTTAATTCTCCTCAACTAGTTCAATTTGTTTTTTT
>NW_007727564.1:221096-223765 GCF_000696425.1 Galeopterus variegatus
TTTTTTTACAGAATTCCCTGCCCCTGTTTTCAGCCTAGGACTTAAAGGTCTAGATGCTGTATATCCTTTTTGTGGTGAAGAGAGGAGTGGAGAGGTTTGACTCTGCCACAAAGAGACTTAAAATTCATCTTCTCCTTTTTCATTTCTACATTTCAATCTTGCCTCACTTGTATTCTACAAGGCATAGCAGCTTGCTCATTGGTGCAGCCCCTCTTGTAGTAGTTTATGGTGTAGTTTTTCTTTCATTCTGCTATAACAATCACTAGTTCTTTGATTTTTGTCTTCCAGATATTTGGTGGAATAACTCACTTTCTGATGACCTGCTCCCATTTTCTTGTTGTTTGGGGTTTGTGCCTTTTAAATTCCTTTATCATATGTTGGGATGATGTTGGAAATGGTAAACACACATGGCCAGCCCGTTATCTTCTGCTGGAAGGGAAAATGTAGTTCAATAAAATAGTATTTGCTCTATGAAGATCCTCTTAAATGTACATCTCTGAGAAAAAAATGCTAGAGCTTTACATGTTCTGCAAAATGAACTTAATGTTGAGATGTTTAAGTAATTTTGACTCAGTAGGTGGCACTCTTTCATAGTCTAACTTAATCCTAAATTAGTGTTTGAAGGGTTCAGAGTAGAAAGATTTTATTTATCTGTATAATTCAAATAAAAAAAGATTTCAGAGTTTGATCATCATCAACTTTAATCAGGTGATATTTTCAGGATTTAAAAATAGTTAAGCAAGAAGGGGGGAGGGGAAACATAGTTAAGCGAATTTTAAAACTAAGAGATTATACTAAAATCTGTAAATAATCATTCCAATTTTGTGAAACATTAGTATAATAGTGACTTATGCTCTATCAAAAGCTAAAAATAATTAAAATCTTATCAGAATCCCTGAGGCATTCAGATTGAAGTTGTCAAATCAACAAGTTGAGTTTGAATTGAATTCAAGTTGTCAATTCAAAAAGTTGTCGAATATTTCAAAAATCCCCTTTTGGTACATGGTCAGTTTCGTTTCATTCTCTTACTCCTTTTTCTATATCTTTATTTCTGAACAGTTCCTAAATATATGTCTTTTAGCAGCCCTGTAGCCCATAATCATACTAAAGATACACTTCATGCACTTAAACTATTAAACTACATTAAACAATTAATATAGTTTAGAGAAAGAATGTTTTTGGAAAACTTTGTATGATCTGTAAATAATAAGCAATGCATAGAAACATCTTTACCTCATTTTGAATTTGCAAATACTTGTAATTAACCAGTTTGTAAATTGCACTTGAAATTGTAATATTCACAGGGTTCACATAAATCTAATTAGGTCTGAAGCAAAACATGAAATCTTAGAACTCTAAGGGACTTTGGAGGTTATCCAGTCTAACTTTTCAATGATCAGAAACTTATGAATTTTTATTGCTGACAGAGGTGAACACTTTAAAGACAGCATTGCAAAAGCATTGTAAGAGTTAAAGCAACTTAATGTAAAAGTTGCTTTTACATGGCTAACTTTGACCAAGTGTATAAAAAATATTGGTAATTAATGGACTAAACTATTTCTGAGTATGATTGTCAATCAGTCGGGACTCCTCAGTTGCATCCTAGGCTATGTCATCAATGGTCAATGATGGCTTTCTCTTTCATCTTTCTGTAGTTTTATTAAAAAACATACTTACACAGAATGAGATGGCCTCAAATGCCCAGAATTTGGCCCGAAATATTTCAGGATATTTGAGGCTTTAAACACTTGTCTACAAAATTCCAGGCATTTTGTGTTTCTTGTTAGTCTGTAATTTATGTCACCTCAGTTTTTCAGAAACTGAGTCACACAGATAGTATAAGTTATTGATAATTTAAATATATCTTGAAGGTTGCATTTCAAAGATAATCAGAGAAACTTACAAACTGATCAATACTCATCAAACTGTAGTCTTTTGAGGTTATCCTTCTACCAAACAGCTCAATTTTTAAAAATCTATGATTCTGTTGACTTCAAAACAGTTTAGTAGTAAGAAATAAAGGATGTGACTAATGACTCTTTTCTATGTCTCTTTCTCTGTATGTATAATAAAAATTACATATATACTACTATGTGTAGTATATGTTAAATCTGTGGACTAAACTGGACATGTTTGCAATCATGCAAGCTGAAATCACATTTTATATACGAAATCTTACTGAGGAGCTGTGCTACCTCAACTAAACCAGGAGTTGTGGAATTTATAGCATTTTTCTTTCAGTTTCAAGTTCCAGTGATATCTTGGAATATCAATAAGAAAGTAAAATGTTGTGAACCACTGAGTGTTCTGATTAGTGCATCTCTGAGATCCTTTTAATTCTTTCCAGAGCTTTACAACTGAGGGAATTGTTCAGTAAACATTTTCAACAAGTTCCCAAGATCTCTCTGTTCCATTGCATTAAGTCTCCAAACTTGTCTTCATTTTCTTCCAAAGAACTCACAAAGCTGACCACATATATTAGTTACTCTCACTTGCAAATTTTATACAATTGTGAAGTATGCAGTGGATGGGGGGCATACCTGTCTTTCCTTCTGAGTTTGATCATTTGCAGAAATTTTCTTTTTTCCCATTTATTGCAGGGAATGCATTAATTCAACTCAGTATTTCCATTGTTTACACCAAACTCCTCAAATTTTTGCCTGGCAGAT
>NW_007727564.1:223908-232064 GCF_000696425.1 Galeopterus variegatus
TAAACATTTTCAACAAGTTCCCAAGATCTCTCTGTTCCATTGCATTAAGTCTCCAAACTTGTCTTCATTTTCTTCCAAAGAACTCACAAAGCTGACCACATATATTAGTTACTCTCACTTGCAAATTTTATACAATTGTGAAGTATGCAGTGGATGGGGGGCATACCTGTCTTTCCTTCTCAGTTTGATCATTTGTAGAAATTTTCTTTTTTTCCCATTTATTGCAGGGAATGCATTAATTCAACTCAGTATTTCCATTGTTTACACCAAACTCCTCAAATTTTTGCCTGGCAGACTCTGCTGGCACATGTATGCAAGCTAATTGGGTAAATATTATTTTGCTGCAGTTTCTGGAAGGCAGAATTTGGTGTGGAGTTTATTTGGATAACCCTGATCTTTCCACAAGTGAGTAAAATTAATTTGCAGAGACTTCAAGGGATTTGATTAAGATTAAGGATTTCTGGTTTCTTAGCACAATTGAGACTAGAACCCCAATCTCCTTTTTAGGATAGTTCAGAAAACATGGAGTGCTATTTTTCTTCTAAAGAGAGAAAGACATTTTCTTTGATTTTATTATTTTAGAGGAGACAGGTATGTATATAAATAATTATAATACTTATAATAAAACTGTATGCAAGGACTGGAGAGAGTACAAATGTGGGAGTGATTATTAACTCTATTTTGGAGGGTGAGGAGAGAGGTAAGGAAATGCTTCATGGAGTAGGTTTTGGAGAAATGGATAAAGTTTACTAAGCAGATAAAGCATGGGTGGGAAATGTGAAGGGCGGAGAGTATTTTGAGACAGAAGATTCAGTAAGTGCAAAGACAGGGAGATGGAAAAAGAAAGAGAGACACATATATAGCAGGATATTGAGTCAAGAAAGGGTAAGATGAATCCTATAGTTATGCTGAAGGGAAAAAGCCAGTAGAAAAAATGGTGAAAGATAATGCAAATAAAAAGATGTTCAGTGGAGGAAAAATTCTTGTGGAGGCAGAGAAAATGAGATTCAAAGCTCAGATGGAAGGGTTAGACCTGGGTGGGAGAAGGACCCTTCCAAAGAAACAAGTGAAAAGGAAGAAGTGATTGCACAAATGAAGTTAGGTTTGTCAGGTTCAGGGGGCAAATCAAGGGATGTATTGGAACAAAACAATTTTTTTTCTGGAAAACTAAAGGAAATTTAAGAAGTTCACTGAAGTCTAAGCAGGGACAGAGGGCAGGATTGTGGGAAAGGTGTGGTGTGAAATGGCACTAGAGAATCTGAATTTTGAAGGACTTTGTTTGCCAGACTAAGGAATTAGGACTTTAAGCTGAAAGTGTAGAGGGTCACTGAAGGATTTTAAGCAATTTAGTGTCTCAATCAATTTCCACCATACTCTGTGTTAAATTGGGGGTGGTGTGGTGATGGTGTTGGGAGTGGAAGCTTAGGGATCAGGAAACTATTATATGTAATTCAGGTGAGAGTTATCTCCCACCCCTGTAATCTACCATTATTCCTCTAAACTCAATTTGCAGCACCTGTTCTCTCAACCTCACCATTTTTCTGCTCTGGGCTTTGATTTGTTGCTCTTCAGTCATTATGGTAATAACTGTTCTGATTTTTTATCTTTCTCTTCTAATCACTCTCCACCCGGCCACTTCCATGTGACATCTTAGTAGAAGGCCCTACCTCATATTTCATAGAGAAACCAGTCATTCCATGAGCAAGCCTTCAATTTGCCCCGAAGCTAACACATCTAATTCCATTTGTACAATCACTTCTTCTTTCTCACCTGTTTCAGTGGAAGGACTATCCCTTTTCCTATACAATGCTAATTCTTCAATCTGAGATTTGAATCTCATTTCCTCTGCCTCCATAGGAATTTTTCTCCATTGAGCATCCCTTTATTTCCATTATCTTTCACCTCTCTTTTCATATTCTTTCCCTTTAGCATACCAACAGGATCCAAGTCTCACCCTTTCTTGACTTCATATCCTACTAGATGTGTCTCTTTTTCCCCCCCCATTTGCTGCCAATTCCATGAAATGGTATCAATTCTTGTCTAACTACGCTATCCAGTCCTTTCTAAACCAGGACTTCTCAACTTCGGTATTAAGAACATTTGGAGCAAGATAATTTTTTGTTGTGAGGGTCTGTCCTGTGTATTGTAGGGTGTTTAGCAGCATCCCTGGCCTTTATTCACTAGATATCAGTAGCATTTCCCTGGTTGCGACAACCAAAAACATCTCCAGATTTTGTCAAATAACACCTGGGCATCAAAATGACCCCTCATTGAGAACCTTTGTTCTAAACTAGGTATGACAGTTACTGAAGTAAATGGCTTACGGATCTCCTTATTGCCAAACTAACGGACATTTCATATCTTTGATTACCCACTTCACTTTTGAAACTCTTCTCTCTTGGCTTAGTATCTGTCTCGTGTGTGCGTGTGTGTGTGTGTGTGTGGTGTTGTATTCTGGCCCATCCATCTCCTGCTGGAACTTCTCTTCATTCTTCAATTCTTAAAATATCAGACTTGTAGGCATCCGTCTCCTCTTGCTTAAACTCTGGGTGACTTCACCAAAATTATTGTTTCAGCTATTACATATGTTGAGTCCAAATCTCTGTCTTTTGCCCACAACTCTCCTGAGCTCCAGACCCATATATCCAACAGCCAAATAAAACAGTCTACAGGAATCTTTTTCTTGGGTAAATCTTAGACACTTCAGACTCAACTTGTCCAGAAAAGACAAGTTTTACCCCAACAAAAAGTCCCAAACCCCAAAAGTTGGGTTTTGCAAGCCTGTCTTTTTCTTGAGCAGCATCACCAATCAACCAATTACTTAACACTGTAAATATGGAAGCCTGAGATTCTCCTTCTTTATCGTCTATATCCAATTAGTTATTCAATGTTATCTCTTGTATTTGTTCCCTCCCATTTTCATTTCCACCATCCTCATCATTTTTTGCCTGTCTTCCCAATTGGCCTTCCCTCCCCCATCCCTGACTCTAGCCCTTCTCCAACCCACCCTCTACTCTGCCTATATAATGGTGTCTTTAATAGTCAAATCTGATTCTTACTGCTCTGATTCATTTCCTTTAATGGCTTTCAATAGTTTTAAGCATAAAATAGCTCAAACTCCTTCTCCTAGCAAAAAAGACCTTGCTTAATACATCTCTATCTATTTCCCCCCCCTTCATCTCTTGATGATTCCCCAGCATGATACGTTCAGTAGATCACAGTAGAAAATTTGCTTCATGCTGTTCCAGGTACAGGATTCTGTATCTCAGCATGTACTGATCTTTCTGCCTGGGATGCCATCTCTATTTGCTTTATTTAACTGTCTTCTCTTACGTTGCAAAATTTGGTTTAAACATCACCTCTTCTAGGTTTGACTACAGCATTCTATCTTTGTGTTCTCAGAGCATAATTACACCATCTTAGCCCTTCCACATTGTAGTGTAAATAATGAATTTACTTTCTGAGTCCTGTAAAAACTCTGCAAGTAGGCGAGTAATCATGTATGTAGTACTTGCAGTGTCCAGCACAACATCTAGCACATAGTAAATGATAAATGTTTACTAGACAAATGAACGCTAAAGACACTGACGGTGTCGACTGGTGCAAAATATGCAGAGGAATGGGTGGAATTGCAATATTTGAAATATTTCAGAGTCAGAACTGGAAGGACATTGAATTGATTGGAATTAGGGAACAAGGAAGAGAGTAGTCAAGGATGATGTTTAGCTGGATAACTTGGTGCTATTGAGTAAGTCAGGAAAAACTGAGATGGATGGGGCATAAATATAATATACCTACTTTTTTTTTTTTTTTTTTAAAAGATGACCAGTAAGGGGATCTTAACCCTTGGCTTGGGGTTGTCAGCACCACACTCTCCTGAGTGAGCCACAGGCCAGCCCCTAATATACCTACATTTATTCACTTATTTTGTAAATAAGTAAATGTGTTAGAGAGGTCTATGTCCAATAGAAATATAATGTGAGCTATAAATACAATTCTTAATTTTTGAGTAGCCATATTAATTTTACCTGTTTCTTTTTGCTGTTTTAAATTTTAATAATATATTTAACCTGGGGTTTCTCAGCTGTACTATTAATATTTTGGATCAGATAATTCTTTGTTGTGGAGGGCTATCCCATGCATGTAGGATGTTTAGCAGCATCTCTGGCCTCTATCCACTAGATGCCAGTAGCCACTCCACTCCTCTCTGAGTTGTGACAACCACAAATGTCTCTGGAAGGTGCTGAATGCCTCCTGGGGTGGGGGAAATCATCCTGGCTTGAGAACCACCAATTTAACCAAAAAATCCACAATATTATTTCAACATGTAATCCATATTAAAAAGTATTGAGATTTTCACAATCTTTTTTTTTTTTGTATTGTACCTTTGAAGTTGGATGTGCATTTTTCATTTAGAGCACTTCTCAATTTTTACTAGCTGCATTTCAAGTGCTCAACAGCCACATGTGGCTAGTATCCACCTTACTGAAGAGCACAGGTCAAGAGCTTTAGAAAAATGGTGAGGGCTGGATACGTAGGTTTGAGAAGTCATGAGACAGTAACAGTTAAAACCATGGGAATAGATAAAATAGTCCAGATGGAATTCTATATTTAGAGTGAGGAAAATAGGAAGATTGAGGAAAATCCTAGTCCAATGCTCCTTCAGTTTCTCTGCACAATCTGCTATCATTTCTTGTTTATCTTCATAATTTCAAAATATTTTCTTCACTGAGCAACATGGAGAACATGAGAGAACAAAAGAAAGAGTACTGAGAAAGATGAGTTGATGGCAAAGGCAGGGAATTAATGTTTTTTGAACACTTGATTGGTAAGTAATGTTCGGAGCATTATATAAACTGTGTCACTTAATCTCACAACAACCTTCTGAGATAATGTTATCCCAATTTATAGAGGAGGAAACTGAGATTTATAAAGGTCTAATAAATGAGACAGCTGTTAAGTGGCATCTTCGGGCTTTTGAAAGGAAGTCTGCCTGATTGATTTCAAAGCATGCTCTCTCCTTACATCCTCCTAACGTACATAATGAAGCATCTGCTATCTACTGATTTTTATAAAATAATTAAGGTTTATGAGATTGTACAACCAGAGTTCCCTGGATATCTAATACTACTTTTGATCTGACTCCGCAAGCAAATTCACCTTAACACTGAGGTGCCATGATCTTTGTCATTAGCGCGTATGATTTGGGTATCATTTGTTGTGAAGGACATTAAACCATAGTTTTTGTTTACGAGTACTGTAAATATAGACACTTCTGAAGTTAGTTCTGATTTTTAGTTACAAACAATTAATCAAGATGTAGTCAAAATTTTGCTTAAACATTGAACGCATAATCACCGAAGAAAACAAAATAACGAGCTCTGTGACACCTTTCAGTTCCGCAAACAGACAGATAAAGCGAGTACAAAGGGGCAGGGCCGGGAAGAGGGGGCGGGACAGTGAGAAACAAGAATCTGAGCAAGCGCAGAAACGAACAGATGTTACTAGAGGCGTGAAGGCTATTGCGCTCTCACTTTCCCAACTGTCGTAAAGGCCCTGGGTGTCGTGATCGCCCAGTAGGGGAGGTATTGGTTAGGCGGCGGCAGCGGCAGGAGAGCGGCAGCCGTGGCGGCGACGGTGGCGAGGTGTTCGGTCTGCGGAGCATAGAAACGCCCGCAACTTCGGAGGAGGCGTTCCTGTGGGACCAAACTAGACATTCTTGCACCCAAGCCGGGTTAGCTGGGCCGAGTCCAGGCGCTGCCGCACATACAGTTTTGGTGGCGCTGACAGACGCTGCTCTTGACTATAGAGGCCTTTTAGGCCGAGATCTGAGGCGCACATCGCTGGCTCTCGACGCATCCTCTTCCCCCTTTACATTTCCTGTCTTCCTTCCTGGGTCGGTGATTCCCGGACCCTGGGAAGAGGGTGGCTAATGATTAAGGTGAGGGGAACCGGGGGGAGGGGATCGATTGGAGGACGCGCGTGCGCGCGACGGGGGAGGGGCCGGCCTGGACGCGAGAAAGAGGAAGGGCTGCGGCCGCGGAAGGCTGGGGTCGGCGACCGGGTGGTTGTTGTTGGCTCCACAGTGACTTAGGGTCTGGGTCCCCGCGGAAGATTAAATTGTGTTTGGGCAAAGCGTTCGTCTACCGACACACCCACAGCCTACACGGAGGGTGTGTGGGTGAGGGGATTTCTTTTCCGACTCTCCCCAGAGTCTTAGGATGGGGGCTGAGGACTGAGGCGTGGGAGTCGATTTGACAATGAAACGATGAAGGTAACCTGGACCCGGGAGTTGGAGGGCGCTAAGTCACCCCTGACGGTTAGGGAGTTGTCTTCTTTGATCAAGGAAATGTTGTCCACGGAACAGCAGAAATACGGACGCGTCAGATTTTGTATGGAGTTGGCTTTTTGGACATTAAAAAAGAAGCTTGATATTTCTATTATTGTCCTTAGGTAATTTATCAGAGCCAGTGGCAGTGCTGTAGTAGAACTATCTGTTCTGTACTGCAGAAATAGAGGTTTGTCACAATAGTTCTTAAATAGGTTATAGTACATCTTTACAGATATTTTTCAACGCAAGTGTAAGTTAGAACGTTTAAAAAATACCGGGAAGTATAAGGTACTCATTTAATTTGTTCATGTTTGTAATGTGGGGTGACTCCATTGTATTGTAAGCTTTCCTGTTTCTTGATGTATAAAGTGCGGTTTGAATTTAGAACCCTTGAGTACCGGTGAGATGCCAGCTGACATAGACTTCATTTTATGAGGAGTTTGAACCTGACTTAATCCAGACTTTATTTCATTTGGTATTTTATCTTTAATTTTCTTGTTTTAGGGGCCTTTTCAACCAAAGAGAACAGACTGGGGAAAAGATAAGCTAAGGTTTCATTTCCTCTCCCATTTTTGTTGTGTGTGTGTGTATGTTTGCTTGAAAATGCTAGAATGTGATTTTGAGATTACATACCAGTTCTATAATACTGGTTTTACTTAGCTTTATTAAGGTGAAGATCTACATTTAGATAGTTTGTTACTATATGTTGTTTCAATAAAAATGTTCACGTCAATATAAACCATGTTGCTTTTCATACTAAGCAGTAGTTTTTGGTTACATTTGTGAAACAAAATAGATAGGGTAAAGAGGCCCTTTTACTCTGTAAGGAATCTTCAATTGTTTTTTTTTTAAAGCCTTGAATTCATTTACTTTTGTCACTCTTGCCTTTTAACATTGAACAGATGACTTTATTTTCTCTCTCCTGCTCGTTTGTTTGCCACCTAATAGTAGTGTAAGAATTGGTTTGAACATTATTGTAGGAAAAATTGGGAAGAGTAGAGTCCTTGTTTATCAGGGGTGCTTTATCATATGTGTGTGGGTCCTACTGTCACATTTTTTCTTTTGTGTCTGTTGGTCACTTGTTAGTTATTTCACTAGAAATAGAGTTGGTTTTCGAAGAAAGGTATAATCAAAATAGCTTCATTTTGATGAAAAATGAATTACAGTGGAGGTTACACCTTAATGAATTTCAGTTTGGTACTCCATTTCTGCAGATAATTGAGAGATAGCTATAATGTTGAAAATAAGAGAACAGCAATTTACTTGTTTAAAGCAATAGGATAGCCATTCAGCAGATTTTTCCTAAATAGTTGTTTTTACTTTAAAATTAAAAATGTGTAATAAAAACTCATTGAATCAAACCATTTAGATTTTTAGGCTTTTTTATTGTTGTTAAAGATAAAAGATATTGTTGTTCTGTCTCATGCTTTACTTAAGGCATAATTATATGTGCCCCTCTTTTGACTTTTTCCCCGCCTATGGACTAGGACCTAAATAGGAGGGGAAGGAAAAAGCAATAGTCCTAAAAATTGATAGTAATTAAAATATGTTATAATTTGATATTAACATTGTGTGGGTGATGTTATCTTTTGAAAGAGTGTAAGGCTGGAGTAGCTGATCTGGATTTTAGATTGAGCTCTGCTTGCTGTACATTAGATCTGTGAGTTTATTGTTAAACTTCCCTGGGTTTCAGATCTCTCTCAGTTGTTAAAATGAGGAGTGTAAGATAACTCTGGTTTTCTCTAGGTCCCAAATTTAATGTTTTTTTTTGTTGTTGTTAGGTGTTTTTTTTTTTTTTTTTTTTTTTTTTTTTTTTTTTTTTTCC
>NW_007727564.1:232319-234396 GCF_000696425.1 Galeopterus variegatus
TCCAAAGCGGCGCACTGTAGCAGTGCGCCACCGGGCCGGCCCAGATTCAGGAAATTTAACACTTATACTGTATATCTTTATTTAATCTATAGTCCATATTCCAGTTTTGTCAGTTTGTCCCAGTAAGAGTATCTGTCCTTTTGTATAGCATTTTCCCCATAGGATCCAGTAAAGCATCACAAATTGCATTTAGTTGTTATGTCTCTTTAATCTCCTTTCTTCTGGAACAGTGCTTTAACTTTTATCTTTCCTTGCAATAACATTTTTGAAGAATACAGGCCATATATTTTATAGAATATTCTTCAATTTGGGTTTGTCTGATGTTTCCTCATAATTAGATTCAGGTTATATATATCCCCAGCCAGGGGGTTTGTATCCTTCTCAGGGTATGATATGAAGGCAGATGATGTCAGTCTGCCCCTTGGTGATGTGAATTTTCATTACCTGGTCACTGTGTTGTCTGGTTTCTCTATATTTATTATTTTTCCCCTTGCATCTAAAAAGCAGTGAATAGGGATAAGTTTGAGATACTCTGCTCCTCATCAGATCTTCCTGTTCCGCATGTCCACTCCCAACCTCCTTCCCCATGTAGTATCCATTGACAATTCTTGCCTATACTGGTCTTTACTCTGATGGTTGCAAAATGGTTATTTTCTAACTTCTCTGTTCCTTCCACCAATAGGCATTCTGTTGTAAGGAAGAGGCATCCTTTTATCCATATCATCAATATGGATTCATGTACTTCCTGTTTTATTCAATGGGTTATAATCCATTACTGCCTTCTTTATTTTGATGCTCGATTTGTCCAGTGGGAGCCTCTTCACGCTGGTTCCTTTGTCTTTTTGACATCCCTTCGTCATTTTTTTTGAGTATTTCCTTTCTTGCACAGCAAGATGTCCCAAGCTTGTCTTGTATCTTTCCTGTCTCAGTCCTGGAGTCAGCTGTTCTCCAAGGAACCTTGGTTCCTTTTAGTGGGGAATTCAGTGTGCTTTTGAGTTCTCTTTATGTACAGAAATAATCTCTTCTTTCCAGAGTCAGGGCATCCTCTAAGAAACTAAATTTAAATTAGATTTTAATAATAGGCTTATATTTCTCTGAAGATTTTGTTTATGGTAGTCACATTAGATTCAGCAATTTATTATATTTACCATAAGGCAACTATTTTATTATTCTTTGCCCTTTTTCAAATAATATTATGGTCTAATGTGGTCTTAATTGTAATCCTACTAAATAGAAGGAAAAAGATTACTTTGTATGTGTGTATAGGGTTAAAAAACTACTTAAGGTTCACGTACTTACTTTTTAACTAAGTCATCAGACCTTCTGGCCTGAAGGAAATTGTTTCTTTTTAACTAGCTTTTTTTTTTTTTTTCCCCTTTTTGTCTTTTTTCGTGACCGGCAATGGGATCGCAACCCTCGGTGTTGCGCCCGCACCGCGCTCAACCAGTGAGCGGACCGGTCTCTATATGGGATCTGAACCCTCGGTGGGAGCGCCGTCGCACTCCCAAGCGCTGCACTCTACCGAGTGTGCCACCAGGCCGGCCCTTAACTAGCTTTTTAAATGAAGTTTTTAAAGTTATAACATAGAATTTTTATATACAATGGAAACTTACCACCATGTTATCCCAGGCAGTTCCTGTTGTTGTATCTTGGTGTATTTCACAGCCATTCTCTCACCCGTGTATGGGTATTTGCTTTATTTATCTTTTAAACCTAACTTATTATAGGAATTTTCAAGCAGTATTTTGAATATTTGTTTTATTTTGAGTCAATTAATATTTTATTTTTGAGCCAATTAATATCTGTGCATGATTTAAAAAGTCAGTTTCAAAAGGCTTATTAAAAAAACAGTAGTCCTCTATGCCACTCTCCTAATTCCCTAGTTTCACTGCCTAAACAGAAACATTTTAGCTTTTAAAAATTACTTGTTTTGGGCCGGCCCGGGTGGCGCACTGGATAGTGCGCCGCTTGGGAAGTGCGGCGGCGCTCCCGCCCGAGGGTTCGGATCCCACATACAGACCGGTTCCCGCTCACTGGCTGAGCGAGGCACGGGGGGAACGCCGGGGGTGGCGAGCCC
>NW_007727564.1:234487-239023 GCF_000696425.1 Galeopterus variegatus
ATGCCACTCTCCTAATTCCCTAGTTTCACTGCCTAAACAGAAACATTTTAGCTTTTAAAAATTACTTGTTTAGTGTAAATCTTCATATTTCTTAGTATACTTACATATCTTCTTACTTTTATACTTATTTCTACTTATATGCTTATTTCTGCTTTCATGTCAGTTTACATTTGTGTATTAAATTAATTTTTTTAGGGAAAAGTAGTACAGTAGTACATACAAAGTGTACCAAATTTATACGGTACAAAGGATGTACAGGGAAAAATAAGGCTCCTTGCCATTTGTGTTGTCTTACTACCGAACTCTTTTCCATGGAAATATATCCTTTTGTTATTTTATATGTATGTCTAGAGTAGCAGTTCTCAAAATGTGGTCTGTGGACTCTTCAGGTGGTCTCCCAGGTGTTTCAGGAGATGTGCCAGGTTGAAACTATTTTGTAATAATACTAAGTTCTTATTTGTTATATAACTAACGTCAACATCAATTGGCATTTGCGCTGATGGTGCAAAAACAGTGGTATGTAAAACTTCTGTCACTGCAGCACAAATCGAGATAGTGGTAAAACTGCCCTAATAACCATTTTATTGTTCATCACTACACATTTACGGTATAGTCAGTTTCACTTAAGAATGTCCTTTATGAAGCAGTAAGAATTGTTAATTTTATTAATCTTGACCCTTGAGCAAGTCTCTTCAATATTCCATGTGACAAAATGGGAAGGATGTTATAAGGCACTTTTGCTGCATATCAAAGAATCATCCTTATTTTGAGGAAAGAACTTCTGGGATTGACTTGTGAGCTAGCAAACTAGTAACTTTTTCATGAAACACTATTTTTGCTTGAAAGAATAGCAAACTATAGTTATGTAAACTTGGGTATTTGCACATGTTTTCTCAAAAATAAATGAAATGAGCCTGTCATTTCAAGGAAAACAACTGATGGAATTTATTGTTTTTGAGCAAAATTAGAATTTTGGAAAACTTATTTCTGCCACTAAGAGCTTGGCAGCTTCTCAGGACTTTTCTGATGAGATTGGTGGTGATATTAACCAAATAAGATTTATTTTACTGTTGTATAATGAAATGTGTCAGTGTTTGGAATGTGTACATAACTCAGTGAACTAATATTTTTTGCATGACCAATGCATGATGTTACAAAATCATGCATGGTTGAAAGGTCTACGTAATTTATAAGGTAGAGCATTGGATTTTTAATAAAATGGTGTAAAAAGTTTCATTGATATGTTTCAGATTCCACATTGCAACTGACCTTTATAAAATTATTCTTGTCGGGCCAGCCTGTGACTCACTTGGGAGAGTGTGGTGTTGATAACACTAAGGCTAAGGTGTTGGATCCCTATATAGATAGGGATGGCTGGTTAGCTGACTTGGGAGAGCATGGTGCTGACAACACCAAGTCAAGGGTTAAGATCCCCTTACCGGTCATCTTTAAAAAAAAAAAAATATTCTTGTTAAGTTTTGGAGAATATCAGAGAGGAGTAATATTCACACTTACCTGAAAGGTTATTAAAATTACTACTGCCTTTTTCAGCTGAAGCTGGATTTTCTTATAATTTAACCAAAATAACATATAACAATAGATTGAGTACAGAAGCAGATATGGGAATCCAGTTTTCTTCAATTAAACTAGATATTAGACTTTTGCAAAAATGTGTAGCAGTGCCACTCTTCTCATATTTTTTGAAAATGTATTCATAAATGTTCATTGTATTAGCATCTAATTGTTTATTATTGCTGTTTTAAAATAACTAATATATTTTAAGGCCAGTGTCAGTAGATATAACCACATAGTAAAAGCTTTTTGGGGTGCTCAATAATTTTTAAGAATGTAAAGAGTTTTACAAGCCAAAAAATTTGAAAACTGCTGCTCCAGAGAATTAACCAGTTTTAAGCATTATATTTTAACTTATGGTAGATGAGTCCACACTTCTCCCTTCATCCTTTCTCTCAATAGTTATATCACAATTTTTTATTATTTTCAGTTAAAATTTTTAAAATGTTTACTGAGTGCCAACTGTGTGTTCTAAGCTTTTGGGCACAGAGTAGTGATCAAAACAAAGTCTGCTTTAGTAGAAAATAAGTAAATTTTATAGATGATGATTACAGATATAATTGAGCTGGAGAAAGAAGATAGTTGGAGGGGTTAACTTTTTACTTTTACTTTTTTGCCTTTCCACAAAAATTGTAGTGTTTATCGACTTTTTTTTGTTTTGTTTTGTTTTGTTTGTGACCGGGAAGGGGATTGGAACCCTTGGCTTGGTGTCGCTCGCACCGCGCTCAGCCAGTGAGTGCACTGGCCATCTCTGTATAGGATCCGAACCTGCGGTCTCGGCGTTCCCAGCGCTGCACTCTCCCGAGTGAGCCACGGGTTTGGCCCGATATTGACATTTTAAAGATAAGGTAGTCAGGGAAGTTCTCATGGATAAAGAAACATTTGGGCACAAACCTAAAGGAAGTGAGTGAGTAAGCCTTGTGGATATCTGGGGATCGCAGGCAGCTTGAATAGCAGTAGCCTACTTGGCCTGCTGGAGGAATAGCTGAGAGGCTATTGGGGCTGGAGTGGAATGGGAGAGGAGGAGAATGGTAGTCTCTGAGGACAGAGATAGCAAGGGATCATGTCCTTCAGTTCTAGGAAATATATGACCTTTGACAACTTCTTAGCCATTTTTTTTCCATCTGTACTTTTTTTGGAGTTC
Source organism: Galeopterus variegatus (assembly GCF_000696425.1). Classification (NCBI taxonomy): domain Eukaryota; kingdom Metazoa; phylum Chordata; class Mammalia; order Dermoptera; family Cynocephalidae; genus Galeopterus; species Galeopterus variegatus. Next base: position 237,204 of record NW_007727564.1, read on the forward strand.
CTGTCAGATGACAGAATTTTGTTGCCATCTCTTACCTGCTGTTAGATCCTATTTTTTGTTCTTGTGGATTTTGAATAAATTCCTTTTGCTCTTAATTTAGTGGGGATTAGAAGGAGATTTGATACAAGCATGTGTATAATTTACCATGTTTAAACAAAATGTGAACTTTTGCTTTTGATAAGCATGGCAGTTTTACCAGGAACAAGTTATGTTACTGTTGTGGAACTGGGTTCTCTTCCCAACTCTCAGTGGTAAAATCATATTTAAATATATGAACAAATACAGTTTTCACATATTTGGTGAACAGGTTCACTTTACAAAGCCTTCGTCTACTTTAACAGCTATCATCTTTAATATAAAATAATACTTTTATTAAGTGAAGAAAATCATCTGGTAGATTTTTATTACAGACCACCTACAACATGTGAATTATTATCATGAGTTTATATTTTCTGTGAAATCAACATTTCTTTAAATACAATAGTACCCACTTACTCGAGGCGGGTATGTTCCAAGTCCACCAGTGGTTACCTGAAATTGCAAATAGTACCGAACCCTGCGTATACTGTGTTTTTGCCTGTACACACATACCTATAATGAAATTTAATTTATAAATTAGGCACAGTAAGAGATTAACAGTAATAACTGATAATAAAATAGAATAATTATAACAGTATACTGTAATAAAAGTTATACAAATGTGGTCTTTCTCTCTCTCAAGACGGTTTTATTGTACTGTACTCACCATTATTGTGATGATGGGATATGGCAAAATTCCTATATGATGGGATGGAGTGAGGTGAATGATGTAGACACTGTGAGGTGGCATTTAAAACTTATGAGTTGTTCATTTTTGGAATTTTACCATTTAATATTTTTGGACTGAAATTGGCCATAGGTAACTGAAACTGCAGAAAGTGAAACCGTGGATAAAGACTACTGTATAATATTGGTTAAAACTCACCATTTTATTTTCATGACTGTCTTCCTGCTATTCCTCTGACATGCCCTTATCCATATTCTAAACTTGAGGAAATCTTACTTTTAAGGACCAGCTCTAAAACTTCTGTGATGTTTCTCCTCCGGAATCAGTAGCTGTCCTTTCTGTCTTCGCGTGTCTAAGTACTTTGGGTACCAAATACATTCTTTAGCAGTTACTACATTTATTAGAACTTTAGCATTCTCCCACTGTGGAGACATTCCTGAATGTCTCCATAGTAAATACAAGAAGTTATGGTTGAGTCACATACTCTGATAATCTTATGTAAAAATAAAGTCATGGGAAATGAAGTTGTGAGTGAAAACCCTCATAACTATACAGTTTTTTAAAAAAGAGACCAAAACCAGGAATATATTAAGATCCAGGATTTGGTGTCAGGCCTTAGGCAAGTCACTTAACTTCTGTAATCCTCAGTTCTCTGGAAAGAATAGTTTTTAGTAAGTATGAAATGAAATAAAAACATGGCACACAGTTTCTTACAGGCCTTAACTGATCTAGCCCTCTGATCCCATTGTGTGCCGTTTCTCTTTTCTTCTGCTTCCCTTCTTTCTGGTCTTTGCACATGTTAGGCCTATCCCTGTTACACGGTCTTTTCTGACTTTTTTCTCTGCCAGAAATACTCTTCTCTGGAACTCTGTGGTTAGACTGACTGATGGCCGGTTCCGTCTCGTGATTCAGGTCTTTGGCTTCTTAGAGAGGAGTCTTTTGATGGTCAGCCTTTGCCATTTGTTTTATTTCTTTTTTTTTTTTTTTTGTCTTTTTGTCTTTTTCCGTGTCCAGCAATGGATCACAACCCTCAGTGTTGCCCCCGTACCGGACC
>NW_007727564.1:239822-240643 GCF_000696425.1 Galeopterus variegatus
CCGAACCCGCGGCGGGAGCGTTGCCATGCTCCCAGCGCCGCACTCTCCCTAGTGCGCCACGGGCTCGGCCCCAGTTGCCTCTTTTTCTGATTATCGCAGGATTATATACAGGAGGTACTGATTATCACAGGAGGAACTCACAGTTTGTGTATACTGAATCCAAAATTCTGATTATTGTAAAAAAAAAAAAAAAAGTAAATAAGTAAATGTGTGTAGACTAGACTTGCGTGTACAGGAATCCACATTAGGGTTAGGATTACTGTTTTTACCTAGCATATGAAATTCTTTAGGAAAGGGTAACATCTTAACTATCTTTTTAATTATTACCTTGAGCAGTGACTGTAGCAAAAAATTTAAAAAAACCCAAAATCACAGCCACCAAAAAAGGTTTGTTAAATAGAGTGGCTGATATTAGCACATAGGGTAATAAAACCTTGGTTTCCCCAAACCAGTGTTCTAGAAATTGTTTAGTAGCTTGCTATTTTTGTTTCTAGCCACAAGAATTTTTGCTTCACACCGATTCAAGGAAGGAAAAAATGGCATTTAGTTGAAGATAACCTTGGAAATCCCTTAAGTTGCTCATAAAGTATAAAATACAGACATACAATCTCTCAAAGTCCAACATTCCCTGTTTTTCCTTTAGTATTGGAACAAATCATGTTTTCATTGTTAAGTACCAGATGAAATAGTAGGCTTGTGTGTATGGTCCATTTTTTTTTTTTTTTTTGTCTTTTTGTCTTTTTCCGTGTCCGGCAACGGATCGCAACCCTCAGTGTTGCCCCCGTACCGGACCGGGGACCGGCAACGGGATCGCAACCCTC
>NW_007727564.1:240653-243982 GCF_000696425.1 Galeopterus variegatus
AAAAAAAGGTGTACTTTTATCTGTAGTGGGCATGGCCATTATCAGAAGAGAGGGAAGGATTGGTGATATTTGGGTGGTGGGGTTAGGGGGAACTTAGTCTCTCCTTTTTCTGCATATTCCAGATTTTCTATAGTGAGTTTATCTTAAAAATCAACTAAATTGATGTATAATTTCTATAAAATATGAGGCATTTTATTGAACATTTCGATGAGTTTTGGCAAATATATATATCCATTTAACCAACATTGCGATCAGGACATAAAACATTCTATCATCCTAGAAGGTTCCTTTATGCTCCTTTGCCATCAGTCCACCCCCATCTCCTGCCCGGGGCAACCTCTGATCTGATTTTTGACACTATAGATTAGTTCTCTTTGTTCTAGAACTTCACTTAAATAAATTTATATAGTAGTACTCTTTTGTGTCTGATCTTACATCAAATGTTTTCCCTCTAGCATTTTATTATGGAAAATTGTAAACACTACAGAAACTTTGAAAGAATTGTACCTGTCTCCCTGCCACCTAGATTCTATATTAACAATTTGCTACTTTTTGCTTTATCACATTTCTAGCCATCTGTCTGTACCTTTAACCATCCATTAATCAAGCCTGTTGTTTTTTTGTCATTAGTAGAATAGAGTATTTGTTTGCTGTTCTTTGTTTTTCGAGTAAATTTTATATACAGTGAAATGCACAAATCATAAGTGTACCATTTAAGTCTTGCCGAATGCATACATTTTGTGTTACCTGAATCCTTATAAGTATGTCGAACATAGCTATCCCCTCAAAAAGTTCTCTCATTGTCCTTCCTAATCAGTCGTTTCCCTTGTTCCTTATAAGTGTAAGCAATTTTTTTTTTTTTTTTCACTTTAGACTAGTATTGCCTGTTCTAGAACTTCATATAGATGGAATCATATAGATACTTCCTGTGTAATTTCTTTCTCTCAGTGTGGTGTTTTCGAGATTCATCCATATTGTTGCAGGGATCAGCAGTTCCTTCTTTGTTGCTGCTATTGTTGCTGTTGCTGCTGTTTGGTATCCCATTGTATCTATATACAATCATACATTGCTTAGGAAAAGGGATAAGTTCTGAGAAATATGTTGTTAGGCAACTTTCTAAGTTGGGTGAACATCATAGAGTGTACCTACACAAATCTAGATGGTATAGCCTACTGCACAGCTAGGCTGTATGGTATAGCCATTATAATCTTATGTGACCACTATCTTACACATGGTCCATCGTTGACAAAAAAAGTCATTATGCGGCACATGACCATACCATAATTTGTTTATCTGTTCACTTGATGGAGAATTGTTTTTTCTCTAGTTTTTGGATATTATGAGTAAAACTATGAATGTTCATATGCAAGTTTTTTTGTATACATGTTTTCAAACATAGGCGTGGAATTACTGGATCATCAGTTAGATATATTTATAACTAACTTTATTACAAGGTGCCAAAGAGTTGTGTGTGGAGTTACAGTTGTGCCACATCCTTGCAAACTATTTGGTGGTTTTGTTCCTTTTAGTTTTAGCCTTTTATTGGGTGTATAGTGTACTTTATTGTGGTTTTAATTTGCATTCCTCTGACTAAAGATATTGAGCATTATTTCATAAACCTATTGGTTATTTGCATATGTTTTGAGAAATGTCTGTTAAAATCTTTTGCCTATATTTTTGTGTGGGGTTGTCTTATTAAGAGATAAGAGTCCCTGTACCAGCCAGCTACCGCCCCTCCCCCCAAAAAGACGTAAGAGTTTTTCGTATATTCTGTATTTGAGTTATACAAATGTATGTATATATACATATAAATTACATATATGTATATGTAATTTTCTGTCTTTAGCTTGCTTTTTCATTTCCCTAATGGTATCTCTTTATAGCAGAAAGTTTTGATTTTGATGAAGTGTAGTTTATCAGTCCTTTTAAAAAAAATGTTAGTGCTTTTTGTGTCCTATGAAATCTTTCCCATGATATAATCACGTAAATTTTCTACTGTTTTTTTTCTAGAAGTTTTATAGTTTTAGCTTTAGATTTAGGTCTGTGATCCATTTCAAGTTAATTTTTGTGTCTGGTGTAAGGTAGGGGTCGAGATTCATTTTTTCCCATACGGCTCTCAGGTTCTTCCACCACCATTTGTTGAAAAGACTGTTCCTTTCCCATTATCTTGGCATTCTAGCTGAAAAAATCATTTGATGATATCTATGAGTCTATTTCTGGACTCTCTAGTCTGTCTTTATGCCAATAGCATCCGGTTTTGATACAGTTGAATTTAAATCTATCAGCTTGCTATTTGTTTTCTATTTGTTCCATCTGTTCTGTTCCTTTGGATTGAGGTTTTTTGTTTTAATTTTTTTTATTGCATTACATTTTATCTCCGCTGTTGGATTATTAGTTATACTTACTTTATTTTTTATCATTTGTGGTTGCTTTAGAGTTTACACTATACATCTTTAACAGCCTGCCTTCAAAGAAGGATAGACAGTTTCATGTATAAGAAACTTAAAACAATGTATCTCCATTTGTTCCCTTCCTGTCCTTTGTGTAATTATTGTTGTACAGTTTACTGCTATATGTTACTAGTTTGGGGAAGATTTCTTTGTTCACAATATGGGGTTACAGCTAGAGAATGATACTTGTGAGGGTGAGTATCTGTGAGGAAAGATGCTACTACAACTCATTTTAATTTTATTCTGTTCTACTTTTACAAAAGTGACCAGACGGTGATGATTTATGAAAGTCTTTAGAATTTGATAAATTCTTACCAGAAAACTTTCATATTTGTGTCTGAAAGAAGGTGGTTAGATCATAAACTCTTTTTCTACCAATATCAGGACTTGGAGCATTTGTGAGTGGATGTCTCAGGATTATTATTACTCAGTGATTTGACGCCAGGCAAATTATTCATTGAAAAAAACTTAAAAAAAAAAAAAATCCCTCCCTGGCTATGTCCTCTTTTATATAGATAAGGCAAATTTAGTTGTAGGACTTTAAACTGTAAAATAATTTTGCTAATTATTCTAAGCTTTTATGATTATTTTAAGGTCCTGATTTTGTCATTCTGTTTATATGCAATCCTTTTTCAGCTTTGTGTTATTTGAGAATATGGTGAACATTACATGATGCTCCTCACATGAAATCATGGCTAATAACTGATTTTGGAATACATGTTTAGGATAAACCTCATTTTATATTGCTGATTATTTATTCATTTCTAGACAAGTTTTTTTTTTTTTTTTTTTCCTTTTTGTCTTTTTTTGTGACCGGTAACGGGATCGCAACCCTCGGTGTTGCGCCCGTACCGCGACCAGCAACGGGATCGCAACCCT
>NW_007727564.1:244352-249401 GCF_000696425.1 Galeopterus variegatus
ACCCACCCAGTGAGTGGCCCAGTCTCTATATGGGATCCGACCCCTCGGCGGGAGCGCCGCCGCACTCTACCGAGTGCGCCAGCGGGCCGGCCCCTAGACAAGTTTTGGGAATGATTCTTACTATTTTAATTTTTAAAGAAAAATATTTATTAATTTTGATATTAAAAAAATAAACCCATTACATGTAAATGTAAATAATATTTTATGAAAGTAACTGCATTTTCCAAAACAAAACTTGTATTGAGAAGAGCTGCATTATTTTATGTTTTTTGTAAATTTCTCTGTCTGGCTTGATAGAAGACAGCTGGATCTCACATCTGTTTTAACTTTTAAGTGTATTATAACTTACAGTTCTCTCTCCTTGCTGAAGGGTAATAAATTGAGACTGCACTGCCTGATGAGAGAGGTAGGGGAGCTTAGTGTTAATGTTGAAGATTAAAGGAGAACATAGGGCTTATGGTCTAGTAAAGTAGGTTCCTCCCTCTATTATTAGATTGGAATGAATTCTGAGGGAAATTTTGTAATTCTGTGACCTTTGTGTAGTTTTTCATATGCTGGAAAGTATCCCAAGAAGTCATCTAATTTCTCCTTTTCTTTATAACAATAATCATTCTAGATAAGTAGTTGTTTGAAGTTGAATGGCATCTTTAAAGATTAGAAATTGTCTATTAGAAGATGTATTTTGTCTTTCAGTCTTTCAGATAACTTGTTGTATACATTTTTAGCTGTACTTCACCATTAATTATATGGCTCATTCAGGGAACCTCTGTAATGGAAAATAGGGTAGTCCAGTCTCCTTTCTTGCCATTTCACTCTTTCCTCTTATTCTTCTTGGAAAACCTTTCATTGTATACCCTTCCCTTCAAAATTGGATTAGGTTCTACTCCCATTTGTTTCAGTGCAAGCGTCTATCACAACACTTACTATACTGCATTTTACTTACTTACTGATAGGTCTTCCTAACCACTAAACTACAGCTTTTTAAGGACCAGTCTATATCTTATTTATCTTTGCATCTATATTGTTTGGGACATTCTAGCACATTTAAGACACTCAGAAAGTGTTTATCAGATGGTGTATTAGTTTGCTTGGGCTGCCATAACAAAATACCACAGACTGAGTGGTTTAAATAACGCAACATTTTCTCACAGTTCTGGAGGACAGAAGTCAAAGATCAAAGTGTCAGCAGGTTTGGTTTCTCCTGAGGGCTCTCTCCGTGGTTTAGAGATGGCCACCTTCTTGCTGTGTCCTCACCTGGTCTTTTTTCCTCTGTGTGCACCCCTGGTTCCCTGTGTGTATCTAAATTCCCTTTTGTAAGGACACCAGTCGCGTTGGATTAGGACCCACCTATATGACCTCATTTAACATTAATTACCTCTTTAAAGATCCTGTCTCCAAATACAGTGACATTTTGAAGTACTGGGAGTTAGGACTTCAACATGTGAATTTTGGGGAAACAGCTCATTCCATAACACACAGATACTTAGATTTGGTGTATGTTTCAGCTGAATATGTTCCAGCTGAATATGATTTCTTATGGTCCAGCGTCAAACGAAGGTTTTCTAAATTGGGGCCAAAGATTCCTAGTTTGTTTAAGAACAAGTGGCTTAATGTTAATGTTCTGTCTTAATTCCCACTTAGGTAATTGTATTTAATGATTAAGACCCTGTAACTTTAATACTTTGAAGTAGTACTTAGCTGTTCTCATTTAATAATATTTTTCCTTTATTCTTTATATCACAAAGAATAGATAAAATGTGCATGCACATATACACATGGGCATATGTATGTTTTGTGTACATATTGACTAATGCATGATTGGTGAATATTTTAACCCAAGAAATATATGTTTGTTTGCAAAATTTCCAGTGGTAATTTAGAAAGATGACATAGTTCAGTAATTTTCCTGTAAAAATTCCCTGAATTATACATAATTTTCCAGCATGTACAGATACGTGAATTGCTATCCCAGTGGAGCAACCGGATGGTTTTAGGCCCTTTATTTTCCCATGGTAGTAGTCCCTGCTTTAGAGTCCCATCTCCCTTCTCTGTAAGATTTTTGGGGACATTGGCAGTAATGATAGATGGTGAGGTTGGAGAGCAGGGTAAGGTCCATAGTTACTCATTTGTCTTTGTAAATAATACCCCAGTGTTTCTTTCCCTTTTTTAAACAAACAATTTTATTTTGCAGTATTTTTATGTTTACTTTGTAAAGATAGAACAGAGTTTCCATATATCCCTCACTCACTTTCCCTTATTGTTAACATCTTACCATTGCATGTCTGTCAGGACTAAGACGTCAACTGGTACATCACTGTTAACTAAATTCCAGATATTATTTGAATATAGTTTCCTTTGGTTTCACATTTTCTCAGTCTTTCATTGTTTTTCATGACTAACAGTTTTGAAACAGTTTTGAGTGCCTGTCAGGTATTTTACAGACTGTCCCTTAATTTGGGTTTGCCTAATGTTTTCCTCAGGTCTTGACGGTGGTTATGGGTTTTGGGGAAAAATACCACAGGGGTGAAGTTCCCTTCTCATCACATCAGGAGTACATGATATCAACATGACTTATCACTGGTGATATTATCTGTGATCACATGGCCAACATAGTGTTTGCCAGGTTTCTCCATTGTAAACTTACTCTCCTCTCACCCACTTGAGGTTTGTGAGGGAGGGGTTGTTAAGCTTCAATTCCTGAAAGGGGGAATACCTACATAAATATTTGGAATTCTTCTGTAAAGAAGATTTATTTATGGACTCATGGATATTTATTCCTTACTTTGTGTTATAATCCAATGCTGTGTTATTTATTTTGTTGTTAAAATTATCAGCTTTGGCCTTTGGGAGCTCTTTCAGGTTGGCTCCAGTGTCCCTTTGACATGCCCCTATCCTTGTGGTTTTTTGTGTGTGTTTACTTTCTGACACTACAAGATGCTACAGGCTCATCTTGTATTTTCCCTACTGCAGCCCTAGAATTAGCCATTTCTCCAAGGAGCCATGATTCCTTTCATTGGGGAATGGTATTAAAAATCAGAATCTGGGTACTGGGTCCTAGTGCCCTTTTTATTTGACTCCTCATTTCCTATGCACAATGCCTGGAATGTTTGGATATTTAGAAGAATAGTGAAGAGATTTTAACATCACACATTCGTATCATAGTACTTGATAGTTATCTATATGTTGCTTTTGTCTTCTGCTGTGGAGCCATAGGAAACAGTTCTTTTAAAGAACTTTTAAGTGTTTAAAAAAGAAAGTTAAAAAAACTTCAGAAGGAATATATACTTGTAGTAGGGGCAAGCAAGTAGGGAAAAGTTCTTAGATTCTTCTTTTTTATTCTGAGCCTAAGAAAAAAATGACCTCTTTTTGGATACAAAAGAAAGGATGTCATCAGAAAAACTGCTGAGGACTAAGAAGTGTATTTGAGAATGTCAGTTAACAGGAATTTCAGACTTTCTTGAGTGTGTTCTTCTCCATCATCATCACCGTCATTATCATCATCATCACCATAAATAATAGTCATATTATTTTGCCATAACTGCTGTTATTCCCAGCCTTACCTCTCCCATAATGCTTGCTTTTTAAATTTTTATTTATTTATTTTTAATATTAAAAACATTTTAACTTGTGCTTTTTATTGCACAGAACATTTTAACTTTTTATTTTGAAATAAGTGTAGATTCACAGGAAGTTGCAAAAAAAAAAAAAAAAATGGAGGGAGGTCCCACGCACCCTTCATCCAGCCTCCCCCATTTTTAAAAAAAATTCAATTTTGTTTATTTTTGTGGGGTACAGTGTGTTGTTTCAGTATATGCACAATGGAGGGAGGTCCCACGCACCCTTCATCCAGTCTCCCCCATTTTTAAAAAAAAATTCAATTTTGTTTATTTTTGTGGGGTACAGTGTGTTGTTTCAGTATATGCACAATGATTCACTTAGGGTAGATAGCATAGTTGTGTCCCCATTAGTTCACCCTTAATCTTTCTCACTACCACCGCCCCTCCCAGCTTCTGGTAGCCATTATTCTACTCTCTCTCTCTCTTTTTTTTTTTAAACACACAAATATTAATATCCTTATTGCAAAAAGAACTCTTAAGAATGAATTAGAAAGGGCCAGCCCTGTGGTTCACTTGGGAGAGTGTGGCGCTGGTAGCACTGAGGCCACGGGTTCGGATCCTATATAGGGATGGCCTGTGCACTCACTAGCTGAGCGTGGTGCAGACTGCATCGGTCAAATTAAAAAAAAAAAAGAGAGAGAGAAAGATCTAAGCAGAAATTTGGTGAAGGACTCGAGCAGGTAACTCAGACACCCAAAGAGATACATGTGGTTAATAAGTACATACTAGGGTCTGGTTGCGGGCGGGAGTGGGGTTGGCCTGGCCATGGTTTATGATCCTGAGCATCAGCTGGTTCTGTTGCTGGCCTACATGTGTGGCATCTCTTGGGGCCCCTGGGCAGGTGTCTGGCTGGCTGGTGGCGGAGGCAGTGCTGAGACCCCTGGCCCCTGTTTCTCAGGATACCCAGGCAGGTGTCAGGCTGGCTTTGTTGCTAGCTGCAGCAGGCGTGGGGCTGAGGCCCACAGCCTCCATCTCTCAGGACCCTAGGGTGGGTGAATGCTTGCTTTTTTGTTGTGATTTATAGACTGTCAGGGCAAGTAAAGGGTGAGGGGTGTTGGAGTCTCTTTCTAATTGCTTTAGCTGGAGTTTGGTTCCAGTTAATGGAAATTGAAACTTTGAATGTATTTCTGCTTTGAAACTTTATTAAACATTTTAGAACATGAGTGGTCTGGATCTAGGAAAGAATTATTGCTGAATTCTCTTTTGCAAAACTTAATTTGAAGTAGGAATTACAGAAAAGGTTTTGGTCAAAACAGTTTATTCTTGTCACAACTCAAGGAAGAGCAAGTGATATTCTCCAGGTTTTCTGAACTTCTCAATTTCTTACCATTTTAAAATTCTATATTTCAGCCTTTGATATTTAGCCTTAGATTTTAAGTTTGGCACCCACTAGGGACCAGACTTGAAATTTTTTTTTTTTTTTTTTTTTTTT
>NW_007727564.1:249411-264958 GCF_000696425.1 Galeopterus variegatus
CTTTTTTTTTTTTTCTTATTTTTTTTTTTTGTTCCCCCCCGGGGGGGACCCTTAAAATTTTTTTTTTTTTTTTTTTTTTTGTTTTGTTCCGGGTCCGGCAACGGATCGCAACCCTCAGTGTCGCCCCCGTACCGGACCGGGACCAGCAACGGGATCGCAACCCTCGGCGTTGCCCCCGCACCTCGCTCAGCCAGTGAGCGGGAACCGGTCTGTATGTGGGATCCGAACCCTCGGTGGGAGCGCCTCCGCGCTTCCCAAGCGGCGCACTAGCACAGTGCGCCACCGGGCCGGCCCTCTTTTTTTTTTTTTCTATTTGGTTATTTTGCTTTATAATTTTCTCAGAATAAAAGGGAAATAAAGAATAAAAATAAAGAAAATGTTTAGATCACATAGATGTCACCTGTGTTTTTCTTACCAGTTTGGAGGATCTCTTTGCATATTAGCATATTATAGATATTGTCTGTCATGTTTTGCAAATCTTTTATATATTTCTAAATTTTATTTTTTTACCATTTTTATGAATTTATATACAGTTTTACTGTACTATTGAAAAACTTTTGTGCATTTTCAGTAAAAGCTGAGATAATATTGTTAGACAAAATTGATGAGTTAATCTGGTGAAATTGCTAAAACTGCTCTTTGCCTGCATTACTGCATGAGCTTTCTCCCTGATTTCTCTGACTTTCCTTCTAGCCTACTCCCTTCAGCTTGTGAGTTAAATCTCCCTAAAACTATGTTAAGCAGAAACATATAATCCCTCACTCCTTGATAATTTTACCCCAGTTTATCTTCCCCTACTAAAAAAACAAAAACGAAAAAAGCCCACACCCCAAACACTAAAATATTTAGATACTGCCATTTCTTGTCATGTCTGAGCATTGATTGGAATGAATGTCCTTCTCTGTCAACCATCACCTTGTGTATTCTTCATGATTTGGCTTGTGTGTTACCTTCTCTATGATGCCATCACCAGAGGCCTTGATTGTTTCTTCCTTTGTGTGCCTACAGGGAGTGCTTTTATTTATAGTACATTTATAGCATTCTGTGTTTTGGTTAATTATTTATGTTCTTACAATTTAGTATGACAAAGAATTTAAGCTTCTTGAAGTATAGGACTCTATATCTTATCTCTCTGTGCACAGATCTGGTATATAAAGTAGTTATTGTGTAATTATTTGAATAATTGAGCATATACCATATCAGTCAAAACTTTTCATCTTAATTTTTTTAGCCCACCATAATTTGGTTCCACCCTACCTATTTCAAACAGTATTTCCTGCTTCTCTGAAGGATGTGCTCACTGCTTCAGTGAGATTGTTGTCTTCAGAGTCCTGTGTAAGCCACAATAATTTTTATTTTTGTACTTTTTACTTTGATCTCTTTCTTATTTAGCATCATTCAGCATATGTGGCAATGCTTTTTCATAAGAAAAAGACCAAACCATTTTATATTATAATAAAAAATTAGTTCAAAATGTTAAATGTGCTGCTGTAAAGATTTAAGACCTTTTTGGCAGTATGGTTTACTTCTATATTTACCTCTTATAGATTGTTAAATTTTAAAGGCACATTAAAGCACATTATTCTTCCCATATGTTATAAAAACTTTAATCATCTTTAAGTTGGCTTCTTTCACTTTAAAAGAGAGAACTCTTCAGTTCACGGAGTTCCAATCTCCGAGGAAACCTGAAGGCCACTTAAAGTTCAGTTTTGGAAAAAGTTCAGTTTGGAAACTGGAAGTTTAAATAACAGAAACCTTTGAGAGTAGTTTGCAAGTCTGAAGCTTTGGAAGCTGGCAAGTTGATTACTTGAGGTATCAAGAACAAAAGATTGTGGAGGTTTGTTTTCCTTGTACTTTATTTTTGAGCTCTTATTGACGGTTTAGTTAACCCAACAGTAAAAGCTATACTTTTAATGATGAAAGATTTTGTGAAGTGGTTTGATAAATTATTACTTTGTAAGCATTAAAATTTCTTCATAAATTCAGAAACAACATGCCTAAAGTCTTAGATTAGTATCAATAACTAAAAAATAATCAGCTCTCAAATTTGATAACTCCATTCAAATTTGCCAGCAATCATATGCCATCTCTCAGTTTCTGCCCTATTCTGTCATTAAGCTGTTCAGGATTGGTGGTTATTTCTGGTCACTAAGGAGGAATTTTATGTCTAGTCAAGAAGATTCTGTAAAAAATATGCTAGTATACATTTGATTTGTATAGTAATCTATTAACAAAGTTGTATCCTGGAAAAATAAAATATACTTTGTTCTCATTACTTTTTCTTGCTTTAAACAATCCTTGTTCTTTGATTTCAAAATTGGCAAATGGTTGCTTTTTAGAAAATATAAACCATACAGAAATGTGTAACATAGAGTAAAAACCCCCAAACCAGATGGAACTTGCTCCCAGATACTCTTCAGGCTTGTGAGAGTAGGTACACCCTTCATTTTGGTACTGGCCACGATAACACAATCATGGCTAGAGCAGTATATTCTTTATAACATATTAAACTCCACCTGGTTTGCATTGATAGGAGACTGATGTGATGTGTTTTTTTGATGACTAATACTTAAGGATTTTAGAATACTTAAACAAGACAAACAAGAATATGATTAAGTTCATTGAGAAATAGGAACCTACTATTTGAAGGAGATTTAATTTATCTTTTTCAAAAAGCAGAATGTCTTGTTTTAGAATTTAGGTAGCTGAAACATTTAGCTCTCCAAACTCTAATCCTCCATGGTAGAGGAAAGTCTTTAGAATTCTTGACTTTCATAGGTTTTGTGCTAAAGAAATTTAGTCCTTTATTTCTGTACTTTAAAGTTCTATAGGAACAGTTAATTTTATGCCCTTCTTGACCTCAAGGATTTCATTTATTTGGGGGTATAAAGGAAGATCTTAAATGTTATATGCCTTATGTATGTACCTTCTTCTCTAGGAAAGTAATTAATAATAATAGTCATGCTGTGTGCTCTGCTAGGTACTCTGATTTAACCCTTATGGGAATTTTATGAGGTAGATACTATTATCATCACAGTTTTATAGACTAGAAGCAGTTTTACAGTTTAAGTAGTCTGCCCAAGATTACATAGCTAGTATGCTGTGTGCTCTGCTAGGTACTCTGATTTAACCCTTATGGGAATTTTATGAGGTAGATACTATTATCATCGCAGTTTTATAGACTAGAAGCAGTTTTACAGTTTAAGTAGTCTGCCCAAGATTACATAGCTAGTCAGGGGCAGAGTCAAGACTTGAATTCAGATCTTTTTAGTACCAAAGTGAATGGCACTTACCTTTGCTTGACTGTTTACTTATTTTTTTTTTATCAGTGATACCACTTAAAGATGGAAAGTCACCTTCACTGTTTATCACTAAGTATCCATTGAATGTTTTCCCGTAGTGCTTAGGCTTTCTATAGCTTTTTGGTTATTGCAATGCCTTCATTTTCTCCAGCTTTCTAGAATATTTCAAAAATATTTTATAAGACTTCTTAGTCTTGAAATCTTCCTCTTGGTGGTTTTGTCAGCCGTTTCTCTACCCTAAGTCTTTTGATGCCAAGTTTATATACTCAGAGGGGTTAGAAACCTCTTATTTCATTTACAGTAAGCCTTAGCTGATATAGTCAACTCATGTGAAAGTCTCTATCTAAATGTAACCATGGTGCTATCTGTGCCTCTCAGTTCTTCCTTACCCTTTCAGAGGAGATGGGTACCCTGGGCTGACCTTTCATAAGGTAACTTTTATTCGACATTCTGAATCTGATAGTTCTTACCTCCATTGTACTGTGTCTTTATTCCTTTTAATACCATGAACAATAATATCCGGAGCAACGTGGAATGGAGTATGTTCTTGAATCTCTTCACATGGGGTATGTCTCATCTAATTCTTCTCAGCAACTCAGTTGTCTGTATGGATGTCTGTTTAGGTTAAAAAAGTAAAGTGGGCATTATTGGATTTAGGTCCCTTAAGCTCCTCACACTCCATTTAAATCACTCTTATTCCAGTGACTTAAATGCAACCAAAAGACTGACCCAGGACGACTCATAATATCTGTATAGATCCATTCAATAAAGAGACTCCCTGTCCTTGCTCCTTTCTACTCAAAGGGTATCTAGATTTTACTTTGAGTCTGAGAAAAGTAAGAAACTCAGAGCTGCTTTTCATAGAACTAGGAACAAATCTATTGTTCTGGTGGCTGTGAATAACAGAGAATCTTTGAAAGTGAGGAGAAATAGCATGTTAGGTTACCCTATTTTTATAAAATTGAAAAAAAAATTGCTAATACTTTGTGATCACATTGAATTTCCCATTAATTTCTGCATAATTGACAACATAATTATTTTCATATAGGTTCTGAGTGTCTCTTGTTAAATTTGATACTAGGTATTCAATCTTCTTACCCCTATCGTGAGTGGCATATTTTTATTATTCTGTAGCATTTTCTAACTAAGTTTGTTATTTTATAGTATTTTCTAACTAGCATTTCTACTGTTTGTATAAGGGAAAGTCATTGATTTTAGAGTATTATTGTGGTAGACATATACATAACTGGCCTGTCTTACTGTTTCCAGTGGTTTTCCTGTTTATCTCATTTGTCGATGTCATGTGCAAATAATGAAAAAGAATAACCTCCTTTTAAATATTTATGCCTATTCTCTTATTTGATTGACTTGACTAACCTTTCCAGAACAATGTTATATAGCAATGAGTACCTTTTTTTTTCTTTGTGATTTTCTATAGTGTTTCACTGTTAGCTCTAATTTTTTCCCCCCCTGAATTGTACAGGCCAAACAAAACATTGTCTGTGAGCTGAATCCAGCTCTTTCTCTGATTTGAAGATTTACTTTTTAACCTTTAGCCTTAAGACCCTAGGGGATGTGAAAAGTGATCTTTATAGCCTTTTTGAAAAATGTAACCACTTTCCTATTAATATTTATTATGAATCAAGAAGTAGTATGTAGATCAGTTTATCCGTTTTATAAAAAATCTCTTTATCCCCTACTATTCTCTTTTATGCTCAGTTTCTCTATTTTAAGGGCCTGATGGACCCCTAACTATATGATATATGTCTTATATGGTTCCAGAGCTCCTGAAACTGAAAATTGGGTGATGGTAAAGGTGCAAGAAATCTTAGACATTATTACCTAATTTTGTTATTACTGTTGTTCTCATTCTGCATATTCTCTTTCCTATCTTACTGATTGGCATCACCATGTTCTTAGTTACCCAATCCAGAAATACAGCAATCATTTTTTTACTCCTTTCCTTTTACCATTCATTTATTGATTAACACAATAAAAAATATTCATTGAGGGCCTACCATTGTGTGTCAGTCAACTGTTTTAGTTGCTAGAGATCAAGCAGTGAACAGGACAAACAAGGTTCCTTTCTTAGAACTTGCGTTGTAGTGAGGGGACTTGTATAATGAATAGGCTAATAAGATCATTTCAGTTAGTGACAAGTATAAGGGCACTTCAAAAAGTTCATGGAAATATTTCTATTACCTTTCAATTCTGTTTCTCCATGAACTTTTTGAAGTACCCTTGTACTTCACACAAAATAGGGTATGATATCGAGTGATGGAGAAGAGGATGGTTCTTTAAATGAAGTATGTGTTAGTTCAGGTCCTCTAAGAAACAGACATCAAAATGGAGTTAAATGTGCAAGGATTTTTTTTTTTTTTTTGATGGTGGTAAAATATATATTAACATAAAACTTAACGGTTCTAACCATTTTTAAATGTACAACTTGGCATTAAGTATCTTCGCATTGTTGTACAACAAGTACTACCTCCAGAATATTTTCGTTTTCCCCAAATGAAGTTCTATACCTGTTAAACACTAACTCCCATTTTCCTCTCTCCCCAGCCCTTTGCAACCACTGTTCTGCTTTCTAGTCTATGAATTTGATTACTCTGGGTACTTCATATAGGTAGACTCATACAATATTTGTCCTTTTGTGTCTGGCTTATTTCACTTAGCATAATGTCTTCAAGGTTTATCCATGTTGAAATGTGTTAGGGTTTCCATTTTAAGGCTGAATAATACTCCATTTTATGTATATATCATATTTTGTTCATTTGTTGTTGGACACTTGGGCCACTTCCATCTTTTGGCTATTTGTGAATAATGCTGCTATGATCATGGGTGTAAAAATATCTGTTCAAGTTTCTGCTTTCATTTGTTTTAGGTATATACCCAGAAGTGGAATTGTTGGATTGTATGGTAATTTTATGTCTAATTATTTTGAGCAGTCGCCATACTGTTTTCCACAGCAGCTGCACCATTTTACAGTCCCACCAGCAGTGCACAAGAGTTCCAATTTCTCCACATCCAAGCCAACACTTATTTCATTTTTGATGATAAGTACCATAGTGGGTGTGAAGTGATATCTTGCAGACTTCCAACTAAGGAGAGCTTAATAGATCAAGAGGTCTGTTTCGATTTCTATTTCCCTAGTAACTAGTGATGTCATTGAACTTCTTTTCATGTTCTTATTGACCATTTGTATATCTTCTTTGGAGAAATGACTATTCAAGTCCTTTGGCCATTTTTAATTGGGTTTTGTTGTTGTTGAGTTCTTTTTAAAAAATTTATTTATTTATTTATTTTTTATTAATTTTATTTTGTCGATATACAACGTGGTTGATTATTGTGGCCCATTACCGAAACCTCCCTCCCTTCTCCCTCTCCCCCCTCATACCCAACAATGTCCTTTCTTTTTGCTTGTCATATCAACTTCAAGGAATTGTAGTTATTATGTCTTCTTCCCCCCGCCCCCCCGGTTTTTTTGTGTGTGTGCATGTGAATTTATATATTTTTAGCTCCCACCAATAAGTGAGAACATGTGGTATTTCTCTTTCTGTGCCTGACTCGTTTCACTTAATATAATTCTCTCAAGGTCCATCCATGTTGTTGCAAACGGCAGTATTTCATTCGTTTTTATAGCTGAGTAGTATTCCATTGTGTAGATATACCACATTTTCCGTATCCACTCATCCGATGATGGACATTTGGGCTGATTCCAGCTCTTGGCTATTGTGAAGAGTGCTGCAATGAACATTGGGAAACAAGTATACCTTCGACTTGATGATTTCCATTCCTTTGGATATATTCCCAGCAGTGGGATAGCTGGGTCATATGGTAGATCTATCTGCAACTGTTTGAGGAACCTCCAAACCATTTTCCATAGGGGTTGCACCATTATGCATTCCCACCAACAATGTAAGAGAGTTCCTTTTTCTCCGCAACCACACCAGCATTTATCGTTCAGAGTCTTTTGGATTTTAGCCATCCGAACTGGGGTGAGATGGTATCTCAGTGTGGTTTTGATTTGCATTTCCCGGATGCTGAGTGATGTTGAGCATTTTTTCATATGACTGTTGGCCATTTGCATATCTTCTTTAGAGAAATGCCTACTTAGCTCTTTTGCCCATTTTTTAATTGGGTTGCTTGTTTTTTTCTTGTAAAGTTGTTTGAGTTCTTTATATATTCTGGATATTAGTCCTTTGTCAGACATGTATTTTGCAAATATTTTCTCCCACTCTGTTGGCTGTCTTTTAGCTCTGTTAATTGTTTCTTTTGCTGTGCAGAAACTTTTCAGTTTGATATAGTCCCATTTGTTTATTTTTCCTTTGGTTGCCCATGCTTTTGGGGTCATATTCATGAAGTCTGTGCCCAGCCCTATTTGCTGAAGGGTTTCTCCTATATTTTCTTTAATAAGTTTTATTGTTTCAGGGTGTATATTTAAATCCTTAATCCATTTTGAGTTGATTTTAGTAAATGGTGAGAGATGTGGGTCTAGTTTCAATCTCCTGCAAATGGATAACCAGTTATCCCAGCACCCTTTGCTGAAGAGGGAGTCCCGACCCCAGTGAATAGACTTAATGCCTTTGTCGAAGATCAAATGGCAGTAAGTGCGTGGGTTGATTTCAGGGTGCTCTATTCTATTCCATTGATCAGAGTCTCTGTTATTATACCAATACCATGCTGTTTTGGTTATTATAGCTTTGTAGTATAGTTTAAAGTCAGGTAGAGTAATACCTCCAGCTTTATTTTTTTTGCTCAGCGTTGCTTTGGCTATTCGTGGTCTTTTGTTATTCCAGATAAATGACTGTATAGTTCTTTCCATGTCAGAGAAAAATGTCATAGGAATTTTAATGGGGATTGCATTAAATTTGTAGATAACTTTGGGTAGTATAGTCATTTTCACTATATTGATTCTTCCAATCCAGGAGCATGGGATGTCTTTCCATCTTCTTGTATCCTCTCTAATTTCTCTCAGGAGTGGTTTATACTTCTCATTATAGAGATTTTTCACATCCTTAGTTAGTTCAATTCCTAAGTATTTTATTTTTTTGGTGGCTATTGTGAATGGGCAGGCTTTCTTGATTTCTCTTTCTGCTTGTTCACTATTGGTGAAAAGAAATGCTACTGATTTTTGTGTGTTGATTTTGTATCCTGCTACTGTGCTGAACTCTTTTATCACCTCTAAGAGTTTTTTAATAGATGATTTGGGCTGTTCAATATATAGGATCATGTCATCTGCAAACAGGGACAGTTTGACTTGTCAGTTCTTCTTTGAATGTTTGGTAAAATTCTGCTGTGAGTCCATCTGGTTCTGGGCTTTTCTTTGTTGGGAGCCTCCTGATAACAGCTTCAATCTCCATTATTGTTATTGGTCTGTTCAGATTTTCTACGTCTTCATGGCTCAGTTTTGGGAGCTTGTGTGTGTCCAGAAATTTATCCATTTCCTCCAGATTTTCAAATTTGTTGGCATATAGTTGTTTATAGTAGTCTCGAATGATTCCTTGTATTTCAGATGAATCAGTTGTAATATCACCTTTTTCATTTCTAATTTTTGTTATTTGGAGTTCTAAAAGGTCTTTATATATTCTGGATATCAATCCCTTGTCAGATATATGATTTGCAAATATTTTCTTTCATTCCATGGCTTGCCTTTTCACTGTTGATAGTGTTCTCTAATGCACAATTTGCAAGAATTTTATTATGGGAAATGCCTGTGAGGGAATGAGAAGGGAGCTGGGGATAACTGTGAGAGCTATCAGACCATGATATAAGTCTGATTCCAAGTGAAGGAAAGAGAAGCTGGGGCTCTTGATCTATTAAGCTCTCCTTAGTTGGAAGTCTGCAAGGCACATTTTTATGGCTGCCACAGAGTAGTCAGGAAAGACCTCTCCAAAGGGATGACATTTAAGCTAAGACCTGAATGATGAGCAGAAGCTAGATAGCCTTTCAAAATTCTTTGAGAAAAACATTGTAGGCATGGGGAACACAAAATGCAAAGGCCCTGAGGTCGAGAAAGCTTGTTATGTTCAAGGGACGGAATGGTGGCTAGTTTGGCTGCAGTCTAGTGAATAAAGAGGTGAGGTGGTGAGAGACACAGGCACATGAGATTATAAAGGGTTTTGTAAACTATGCTAAAGGTGAGTTAGGATTTTATTTTTGGAACATTGGGAAACCCCTGAGGATTCTGATCAGGGGCTATGATCTGATTTGTATTCTTAGGGTACACCCATGTTTAGAGATGGACTGTTAGTTGAAATAAGAAAATCTATTAGTCTGTTACAGTAGTAGAGGTAAAAGATTATATTAATTTTGGCTAGGATGGTAGCAGTGGGTATTTCATATCCAAAGGTTAACAAAATCATCATGATTCTGTCTTTCATATCTCTGGATTTTATGTTTACCCGGTTCCAATTACTAGTCCCTTATTGTTTATCCTTGTATTTCCTTACCTTATAAAGCAACAACTTTTTTTTTTTTTCCTTTTTGTCTTTTTTACTGACCGGTAACGGGATCGCACCCCTCGGTGTCGCGTCCGCACCGCACTCAGCCAGTGAGCGGGAACCGGTCTCCACATGGGATCCGAACCCTCGGCGGGAGCGCCACCGCGCTCCCAAACGGCACACTCTCCAGTGCACCACCGGGCCGGCCCCAACAACTTCTTAACTGGCTTTTTCTGCCTCTAGTTTTGGCCCCATTCAATCCTTTTTCCATACTGTGATCTGTCGAAAGCGCAGCTGTAAAACTGTAATGGTGTAACTTTCCTGCTTGATTTTTCACGGCACACTCTCCAGTGCACCACTGGGCCGGCCCCAACAACTTCTTAACTGGCTTTTTCTGCCTCTAGTTTTGGCCCCATTCAATCCTTTTTCCATATTGTGATCTGTCGAAAGCGCAGCTGTAAAACTGTAATGGTGTAACTTTCCTGCTTGATTTTTCAACGTGTGCCTGTTTTGTTCAGAATAAAATAAAAACATTTTAGAATGGTCTGCCTCTTTTGCTTCATCTGTCCCCCTCCTGTACTGTTATCCCCTTTCCTGACTCTTATCCTTCAAATTACTGATTTCTTCTGAAAGCCTTCTTAGTCACCATCTATGTATCTTACTTAAATATCCTTCCAGTATCTTCCCTTTGGTGCCTTGTAATCTGTATTTGTCTGTCTTTTCAATATATTAATTCTTTGAGAGTTGGTACTGTGGGGCCCTTTTGTGTTTTTGCTTTTAGAATGTTGATACGCTGATTGATGTCTCATGCAGTCCCTACTATGCACTGTAGTAGACCTGCTGCAACTGTTGATTCAACAAATGTAGTTTTTTGTGTTCTCTGATTTTATCCTGAAAGTCTCTTTACACGATCCTGTTTTTTTCTGTGCTCTGACATTATATCTATACTTGCCTATTTTTGAGCTGTTAGTGAATTGTCTTTATTTCATCTTGATTTCCATGGTTAACAAGGATCCAAATGAGTCTTTTGGTAATGCCTAACAGGTATTTTCTGAACTTTATTGTCTGTTCAGGATAGATCACCTTGATCGCTGGTCTGTTTTTATATTTTTATTTTAGATCTAACCTTCTATACAGAAATTGAGTTTGTCTTGCAGTTTCACAAGTTATTCTGAGTATAACTTCCTTTTTCTACCACATATCAGGGTGCAAGTTATTTCCTAGGAAGCTTATCAAGGTTCTCTTCCACCTTTTTATAATTGAATACATTATTAGATTATGTGCTTCTAGTAGAGATCTCTAAAAAATTTACGTTAATTTGAGCACCTTGCTAACGCAGTTGAGTTCAGAGTGATGTCTTTTTTGGGGAAATACCTTTCTTGCTAATGAGATTTTGTCTATTTAGAATATGTAGGAAAGCATATTGTCTGTACTATCTAGTTATGAATAATGGTAGTGTTGGGAAAATAGAATAACTTAATCAGGCTCCCCTTGCCTCAGGGCTGGTTGGCAGTCATTCAGTAAACATTGTGTGTGTGTGTGGGGGGGTGTTGGAGTTAGTGCGCCTGCACTGCGCCGCCACGTTGGCTGGCATTTACTGCCTGGGGTGGCTGCCGTCAGCACGACCATGGTTTTCCAAACCTACGGCATCCAAGGACCTTTTGGCCAGTTACCTAGCTCATAGACCTGTGTGAAGGGGTCTGGTGACCCAGCCTGGCGTGTGAGGGGTCTGGTGACCCAGCCTGGAATGTGAAGGGTTTGTGGCCCAGTCTGTGAATGGGCTTGTTGAGGGGTCTGTGGGTCCAGAATCAGCCTTAGCTCAACAATTGGCCCAGTTGGTGCAGGATTACCAGCAGGTAAAAGAGCACCACAACTGGCGTAGTCATGGTCAAGTAGCTTTACAGTTGGCATCATGAACAGGATTAAGAGCAAGACAATTGGCTCTGTGAGGATTCCAGGCCTTAGCCTAGCCAGCCAGGTAGTTATAAAGCATTTGGGAATTAGTAGTTAATACACTTAAACTGGCATATAGTAAAATAAATATCAGTAGAAGAGAATTAAAAATTTAATAATAGCCTAAGTAATATTACTGTGGTACAAATACTATTTTTTTCACTTAACTTATAAAAAACATAGTTAAATGGCAGCCATATTTCTAGTTCATTTTCTGATGATTTCTAAAACTTATAGAAAAATGCCAAATTTTCTATGGCTTTTTCTTTTAAAATCTTGTTCCTTTAAGGGCTCATCAGTTAACTCAGTTGGTTAGAGCCGGTGTTATCACACCAAGGTCAAGGGTTCAGATCCCTGTACTGGCCAGCCACCCAAAACGAAAAACAAAAAGATCTTGTTCCTTTAGAGTCATGTAAAATTAATCTTCAAACTTTTGTTTAAACTTGAGACAAGTATTTATATTTATCATTGGTTGTGAAGGGTCATAACAGTAATGGTGTTATCGCAGTTTAGAAGTAGAGTTCCTCAACATTCTGTGGGTAATCTTAATGGGTTTTTCCCCTTTATGCTCATACAAACTTATTTATAATGTAAATTGTCAAATCCTAACCCTAATTTTTAGTTTTGATACCATTTTTTTTTTAGCTGTCATGTTTTCTTAGTGCAAGTTTTACTAATAGTGGTATATCTTCTCTGATAATACCAGGAGTAATTAGTATGTTGTCATCATGACATATAAAAGTGAAATTATTAGATCAAGTCAACCAAAAAGGGGACTGGTATTCTGGTTTCAGTATTGAAACAGTGTATAATAGTAAACAAGTTATAATGTGGCCAAGGAGATATATCTCGTAGGCCTACTTTGTAAGTTAGATCAGCCAATAATTTTTACAGAAATAAATGACTAAATTATGATTTTGTTACATAGCAAATAGTTCAGAATATTTTAATCCTTAGTGGTTTTTTTTGTTTGTTTTTCTAGTTAAAAAATGCAATACTGGTATTTATTTCTTTTCATGATCTTACTCCTTTTTCTCAGTTCAAAATAGAGCATGAATTTGTACTCCCTTGGTGGGAACCACATAGTTAATATGGGATGTTAATTTTGCATTTAATGACTGCATGACATGGTAACTCAGTGAACACTTACTTATGTACAAACACACATCACACCATACACCAAACCACTCCTCCTTATCCCCCTTACCCCTACCTCATTGGGGAGACCAAATTGACCAAAAACCAGAGCAGATTTAAACATAAAGAATTCATTGTTTGGCTTTGGGGCATAAAATGATGGAAAAGATATTGCATTTAGCAAATTATTTTATGAGTCACTTTTTTGTAAATTCTTTTATGGATCAGTGTACCATAAAAAGGACATAATTTATCTGTCCTTTTGGCAAGTTTTCATTGTCTCTCAGGATCTCTATTACTACGACCGAAGAATGACTCACTAATTAAGGATGAGGAGTCTAAAACAGATTTTTTTCTTCAGCAAATAAAGACTGTCTCCTCAGAGATCCAACTCAATCCAGCTCCTGGGAGACATGGACTTCTAGAGGAATCCCAGGTCTTTCCAGAAGACATTATGACTTTTCTGTTAGGGTCCATAATTATCTGATACCCAGAAATCTTGGTACTTTTCCTCTTGACTACTTGACAACAGCTTTATTGAGATGTGATTTCAGTGGTTTTTAGTATATTCAGAGTTGAACCGC
The DNA here is from genome assembly GCF_000696425.1 of Galeopterus variegatus. Lineage (NCBI taxonomy): Eukaryota > Metazoa > Chordata > Mammalia > Dermoptera > Cynocephalidae > Galeopterus > Galeopterus variegatus. The sequence goes on from NW_007727564.1 coordinate 262,834, forward strand.
CATCACCACAATCAACTTTGGAACATTTTCAGTTCACCAAAAAGAAACCCTATACTTTTTGGCCATTACACCCTAATCCTATCATCCCCAGCCCTAGGCAATCCCTAATCTTTCTGTCTCTCTAGATTTGCCTATTCTGGACATTTCGTATGAAATGAATCTTACACTATGTGGCCTTTTGTGACTTTTTTTTTAAAACATAATGTTTGTTTATTCATTATGATGAACAATTTTGTCATCATACTGTACATCCATAATGTTCATCCTGTTGTAGCTTGAATCAGTACTTCATTTCTTATGACTACTGAGTAATAATCCATTTTGTAGATTTATTCATTCATCAGATAAATGTTGTTTCCACTTTTGGGGTGTTATGACTAATGCTGTGTGTAAGTTACTGTGTGGATATATCTTTTCATTTCTCTTGGGTGTATACTTAGGAGTGGAATTACTGGTTGATATGATAATTCTGTGTTTAATCTTTTGAGGAGCTGCTAGAGTGCTTTCCAAAGTGGCTGCACCATTTTACAGTCCCACCAGCAGTGTGTGAATGTTCCAGTTTCTTTACATTCTTTTCAACACTTATTATCTGTATTTTCTATTATAGCTATCCTAGTGGGCTGCCCTTAACTTTTTTTTTTTTTTGCGCTGCTGGCCAGTATGGGGATCCGAACCCTTGACATTGGTGTTATAATGCTGCACTGTAACCAACTGAGCTAACTGGCCTGCCCACCCATAACTCTTAAATCACGTGTGCCTGTGCCTTATTGTTGTGACTTGTGTTTTCTTTCCTTTAATTATGGTGATCCTTTTCTAACTGGCTGCCTCCTGTAATTTGCTCATTGCCATCCCCATATTTCCACTCATCTTTGTGTTCCTCCTTTGCTATTGATCCTGCTGAACTCCAGACAGGGCTTGAAGGCTAATCTTGGAAATAGCACTTGCCCATCCTTGTAAATAAGAATAATAGAAGGTAGGAGTTTTGATAGCTTTCTATAGAAATAGGCCATTCTATTTTTTTAATTACTGTCATTTGTTTGGATGATAAAGTTATACACTAAAAGTGGGAGACCTGTGAGATTGTATATTTCTGTAACTGTTATTTGTGGAGAGGGGAAATACTTGATACTAAATATCTATTTTCTTTTCTTTTTAGGAAGTAATTTAAAATATATGTTGAGAAGACAACAAATCTGTGGTGTTAGAAGTTAGGATAGTGGTTATAACTCTTGGTGAGCGGTAGTGATAGGAGGATTTCTGGGGTACTGGGTTACGTTGTGTTTCTTGATATGGGTGATAATGATGTATTCACTTTGTGAGAATTCATCAACTTAAGATATGTGTCTATGTTATACTTAATGAAAACTTAAAAAATATGTCAACATTGTTTAGATATTCATATTTTGCACTAGTAAAGCTCTTTGTCTAATGAAGGTGTTCCATTTCAGTCGTGATATTTATAATTTTACAATATCACCATTCTTTTATGTACATTGCATTGATGGTAAATACTTTAAATTCAAGTCCCTTGTTCAGCAGCTTATAATTTCAGAGGGTGAATGATTTAGATACACTTAGATTAGTGTTAAAAAGTTTGTTATAATGTTCTGTTTTGTTGCTTATTTAACTGAATGATCTTCAGCAACTCACAGTTTTGGTTCTAGTTTTCCTGTATCTAAAACTGAAATGCAGTAGTTGTGCCTACCGTCTGTCAGGGGAATTCAGATTCTCAATGGAGAATAAAGTAGTATGAAAGAAAGAACCATACGAAAGAAAAGCTATGTTCATATTAGTTCATTATTTTTAGTAATCCATCTAATGTAGTAACCATCTAGATGTACAGAAAATAAAATAATTACGATATTAAAATGTTATACCAGGAGAAAAACATGTTGACTGATCAGTCATTTGAATTCTAATCTCTTTATATATTTTTACTATAACAGGTTTTGAAGAAATTGTTTGATTTTCACCAAATATGAGGGTACTTCAAAAAGTTCATGGAGGGGCCGGCCCGGTGGCGCACTGCTACAGTGCGCCGCTTGGGAGCGCGGTGGCGCTCCCACCGAGAGTTCGGATCCCACATACAGACCGGTTCCCGCTCACTGGCTGAGCGAGGTGCGGG
>NW_007727564.1:265389-336713 GCF_000696425.1 Galeopterus variegatus
CCGCTCCCTGGGTGGGGGGGGTGGGGGTGCAACACTGAGGGTTGCGATCCCATTGCCGGACACGAAAAAAGACAAAAAGGAAAAAAAAAAAAAAGTTCATGGAAAAATAGAATTAAAAGATAATATGAATCTTTTCATGAACTTTTTGAAGTACCCTTCTATCTTATGTTGCTGAAGTCGTCAAGATATGTAGTAAAATCAGTTTTTGGTTAATAGAAGTGTACAAGTAGGTTTATTTTCTGTGATACTTACTGTATTTCTAAAAAATTGGATATATGAGTAGAGGTAGTAGGGAAAAAGTTTTATAAGAACAGTAAAATGGTCTGGCTGGTTAGCTCACTTGGGAGAACGTGGTTCTGATAACACCAAGGTCAGGGGTTCAGATCCCTGTACCAGCCAGTCACCAAAGAACCCCCACAAAAACAAACAAACAAAACATAACAGTAGGGCCGGCCCCGTGGTGCACTCGGGAGAGTGCGGCGCTGGGAGCACAGCAACACTCCCGCCGCGGGTTCAGATCCTATATAGGAATGGCCGGTGCGCTCACTGACTGAGCGCGGTGTGGTCGACACCAAGCCAAGGGTTGTGATTCCCTTACCGGTCACGAAAAAGACAAAACAAAAAAACATAACAGTAAAATGACTCATTACAACCATTTAATATCCTAATGAGGAAAAGGCAGTTCTCCCCTATTACAAAGGATATTTTCAGTGGAATTTGAGAACTCTTACTTAATTAAATAGTGTAATAAAATATGTTAATAAATTTTTAATATTTATTTCTGTCTTCTAGGCCTTCCTTAAGTTTTCCCATGTCTCAATGGACTCCTGAATATAACGAGCTCTATACCTTAAAAGTGGATATGAAGAGTGAGATTCCTTCTGATGCACCAAAGACACAGGAGAGTCTGAAAGGGATCCTTTTGCATCCAGAGCCCATTGGGGCAGCCAAAAGTTTTTCTGCAGGAGTTGAGATGATTAATAATAAAGTGGGGAATGAATTCTCTCACTTGTGTGATGATTCTCAAAAACAAGAGAAGGACATGAATGGTAACCACCAAGGACAAGAAAAAAGTGTTGTGAGAAAAAAACGGAAAAGCCAGCAGGCTGGCCCTTCGTACATGCAAAATTGTGTTAAAGAGAACCAGGGAATATTAGGATTGAGGCAACACCTAGAAACACCAAGCGATGAAGATAATTCCTCTTTTAGTGATTGTCTTTCTTCTCCTTCATCTAGTCTGCATTTTGGAGATTCTGATACTGTGACTTCAGATGAGGATAAAGAAGTCTCTGTAAGACATTCCCAGACTATTTTGAGTGCAAAAAGTAGAAGTCAAAGTGCACGGTCCCAAAAGTGGCCTCGGACTGAGACAGAATCTGTTTCGGGTTTGTTAATGAAAAGACCCTGTTTTCATAGTAGTTCATTAAGGAGACTTCCATGCAGAAAGAGATTTGTAAAAAATAGTTCCTCACAGAGGACACAGAAACAAAAAGAGAGGATATTACTGCAGAGGAAAAAACGAGAAGTGTTAGCCCGAAGAAAATATGCATTGCTACCCAGTTCTAGTAGTTCCAGTGAAAATGACCTCAGCAGTGAATCCTCTTCCAGCTCATCAACTGAAGGAGAAGAAGATTTGTTTGTTTCTGCTAGTGAAAACCACCAAAACAATCCAGCTGTTCCCTCAGGTAAAAATGTTTCTTGAGTAAAACATGGAAGCTATTGCATTGTATTCGTGCTTATTTTCTTGTGTCTGTATCTTAGCGATGTTGTATTTGGAAGGAATTAACTTATTTTTAAGCCATATAAAATACCAACTGCAGTATTAAATCATAACTGTAATTGTATTATAAAAATTTAAAAAACTTCCAGTGTCAAAAATAGAATTTTTTTAGCCTAACCATTTACATCATTTTATACATATTAAATTATATTTTATATGAGTTGTTGATTTATTATAGTTTTTTTCCCTGTGGTGCTTCTTTAATATGTTTAACTTTTATGAATACTTTTTCAGATGCCTATGTATTTTTTCACATTCAACCATAGTAAGAACAATTCTTTTTTTTTTTTTTTAAAGATGACCGGTAAGGGGATCTTAACCCTTGACTTGGTGTTGTCAGCACCATGCTCTCCACAGTGAGTGAACCGGCCATCCCTATATGGGATCCGAACCCATGGCCTTGGTGTTATCAGCACCACACTCTCTCAAGTGAGCCACAGGCCGCCCCGTAAGAACAATTCTAATCAGTAAAAACTGCTTAATATTTTTCCTTTCAGTACACTGTTCTCGTTGTTTGCTGTTACTTTGTTATATTCTTTATAGCTAAAAAATAACTTCAGGTATTTGAGTGCTAACTTTTATTGTAATACTAGGACCTGTAAACTTTTAGTCCTGACAGTCCTCCCTAGAGCATATGAGTCATCAATTAAAATTTAATCGATAGGGGAATAGCTCACGCATTCTCATATTCTCTCTCTCTCTCTCTCTCTCTCTCTCTCACACACACACACACACACGCACGCACGCACGCACAGTAAATGTTATACAGTATTTAAGTAGAATAAGTTTATGTGCAGACAGTCCTGAAGTATAATTATGCTCCATGTATACAAACCATCCTAAGATAATGCATCATTTTTACAGTTGTAATTTAAAGGAAGTTGTCAAAGTGAGCATTGAAGAGCTAAGTCTGAACTAAGGGAAAAAGTTAATTTCTTGTGGAATCTGAGAATGGGGGATAGGGAGAGCTTTTTAAGGGACTAGAATCATGGTTTCTAACACTGACAAAAAACTTTCCCAGTTTTTGCCTAATGTCTTGCCTGGCAAGTGTAGAGCCAGCTAGTCTGTTGTTCACATGTACCATTCTTCCTTTTTCTTCTCTCCTAAATGAGGCCCTTTCTTTTCCAAGACTTCCTTTACTTTTCCATTTTATTTTTCTATCCTTTCCAGAACCCTAAAACCTTGTTCTTAGTTAGAGGCTTAGCCATGTTTAACAGTTCATTTTTTTAACCTACCCAAATACTTAAGAGTTCATTGAGATCACCTACGACTGGTTGTAGTGTACAGCACTCATTCCCTGCAGTCTCATGAGAAAGAGGTGAGCGTAGGAGTTCTCTTGAGTTCATTTTTTTAACCTACCCAAATACTTAAGAGTTCATTGAGATCACCTACGACTGGTTATAGTGTACAGCACTCATTCCCTGCAGTCTCATGAGAAAGAGGTGAGCGTAGGAGTTCTCTTGCTTAATTGTCACCCTTTTCTTAGGTGGTCAGAATGTAAAGACTCTAGTTTTGGGAGAGGGAGCAGCAGAGCCCAATTTCTTCTTAAAATTAAAGAGGCAAGATAATTGGTGATTTGGAGCAGAAGCTCTAATATTTGTGGGACAATGAGAATATAGCAAGTGAAGGTCAGTATCAGTGTCTGTTTCTGAGAAGGAAGGAGCTCATGTATTCTCAAATATTCAAGGTAAATGCAAACAATTCATTTTTTTAATCTTGTTTAATGCTTATTGTAGCATGTGGATTTTTACTTTCTTGGCAGAATTACATTATTTTCAGAGTTTATCTCTGGAAACACAAATCCAAGTATCCCTGATGTTTTCTGGTTTCTAGATAAGTGTTTTTTTTAAAACTAGTTTAAAAAAAAAAAAGACCGAATGACAATGTTCACATAGTGTGGAGTTTAAAAAGTACCAAGAAAACATAAAATACGTAAGTTTTTCTTCTCTTCAAAGATTTCAGTCTTATTATCCAGAAATAATCACTGTTAGCAGTTTCTTATCTCTTTCAGAAAATGTGAAAGCATATACAAGGATAAATAAATAATGTGGGTCTTTTCTTATCAGTGTTATCTCATTCTTTTTAATAGTTTCATAGTATTGCCTTTATATGGATCTTCCATAATTAACCAGATTTTGTTGATGGATATTTGCTGCATTGATTGCACACATTTTTGCACACATGTGCAAGCATATCATAAGCAGTAATTTCTAAAAGTATATCGGAGGGTATATGCTTTTAAAATTTGGGAGTTCTTATTACCAGAATGCCCTCCAAAGAGTTTGCATCAAGTTCCCCATCAACAATGGATGATGATGTCATGACGATAATAAAAATACCTAGCATTTGTTGAGTATTTACTGTGTGCCAGTAAAGTTCTAAGTGTTTTATGTGTATTCTCATTTAATCCTCCCAACACTCTTATGAGGTGGATTCTATAACCATCACCCTGATATTACAGATGAGCATTTGGAAAACCATTTTAGAATGATTTATATTTAGAATAAACTGAAATATTGATGGGACTTTGCTCTGTTATCAAGAAACCTCATCTCTTTCAAGGAATTGACTTCCTTTAATCTCCTAAGAGATAGGATTTTCTTTAGACATATTTTGAATTCTGGCATTAATAGAAGTACTATATTGCCATGTGAAGTGACTTGCAACAAGTTGTACCTAATTTAGATGGTAGAATTAGAACTTGGACCCAGGCTTTCCAACTGCCAAGTCTAGTATTTTTAGTGTGTGTTAGGATAGGGATTGGAATGTCAACTTTTAATTAGATTTATCTAATAGATGTTAATATGATTTGTGTGGATGGATATAACTCTAAGGCACAACAGTTGTTGATAATTAAGTGGTTTACTAAATCACCTAAAAATTATTTTAAGTCAGTATTTTACATTGTTTAACAAACATCAGTTAGTTTGTTATAATCAACAGATTTCTGGGAAATATTTGCCTCTTGCTTTCCCATTATTAATTGACTTAAATTTATTAGGGGTTTCTATTCATGCATAGAAAGCCAAAATGATATGTCACTTGGGTTGTTAGCAAGCTTATTGGACATTGAGTTATTCCCAGTTGCCAGTTTGGCTGAGAATTTATGCATTCTGTTTTGTTCCATATAATATTTGTCAAGAACTTCACATATTTTAAAATAACCTAATAGAAGCTAGGTTTCAGAGTAGATGTTAATTTAATGATATGTTTCTGTGAATCTATTCAGCAAACTTTATCTGAGCTGCTGCTCAACTTTTTATTTTATAACACTAAAGCTTTGGTTTTCTAATTAATTGTGAATATGAAGACTTCCTCATATTAACTTTTCAATTAATATATATTTATAGATTATATCTCCTCCAGACTTGAAGGAAATGCAAATACTGTATATGCTCTTAAATAAGAGAGCCTAAATATATCAGTCCTATTTTCCCACTGAGGAGAAAATAAATTTTCAGCTGTCTTGAAATATAAACTTTTAGGGCTGTTAAAATAGTCATATGTCTTATAATTAAATTATTAATTTATTTACATGTAAATATTGAATGTATGTTAACTCAGAAGTAGTGCCCATTATTGCCCACTATTATACCTACATTTCCTGAAAATAATTCTGTTCACACAGTTAGGAACCTTTTTTTTTTTTAAAAAAAAAAGATGACCGGTAAGGGGATCTTAACCCTTGGCTTGGAGTTGTCAGCACCACGCTCAGCCAGTGAGCTAACTGGCCATCCCTATATAGGATCTGAACCCGTGGCCTTGGTGTTATCAGCACCGCACTCTCCTGAGTGAGCCACGAGCTGGCCCTAGGAACCATTTTTTAAGTCATCAAACACAGTTCTCCCCATATTATCCTCATCTACTTTATGTGGGACATAGCATTTGCTGACTCCATACATGACACTGTCACTGGAACTTTTATCTCAAACTACAAATTTCATTTTACCTATAGTAGGACTATTTCTTTTTTTTTTGTTTTTTTTTCCTTTTTGTCTTTTTTACTGACCGGTAACGGGATCGCAACCCTCGGTGTTACGCCTGCACCTCGCTCAGCCAGTGAGTGGGAACCGGTCTCCACATGGGATCTGAACCCTCGGCGGGAGCACCACCGCGCTCCCAAGCGGCGCACTCTCCAGCGCGCCACCGGGCCGGCCCTATAGTAGGACTATTTCTAAAAAATTATCCAGTACATAATTGAAAATACTGCATTGACTTTTTTAAGTGTTTTTAAAGTTTGGTTAAAAAGATAGCCAACCCTTGGAATTGTAAAATCCTAATACTAGGAATTATATCTAAATCTGAGAATATTCCTTTCCCTCTTTTCGTAAAAATAACGTTGATAGTTTTTTTCTTGGCTTTATGATTTATATGGACGTTTTCAGGCATACTCAAAAATGGAAGCATACAGTGAACTCCCACATATTCATCATCTCACTTCAGTTTATTAACAATCTGCCATTCTTATTTTATCTTTCACCCCTCGTTTTTTTTTTTCCTGGAGAATTTCAGAACAATTCATAGACATAATTTCACTCATAAACACTTCAGTACATATGGTGGTGTTTAATTTGTTTCATATACCACATATTTAATGCAAACTGGTAGTTTGAGTTCAATTGAAAAGCTTGATTAGATTCAGGTTCAGTTCAGACAATACTTCATTGGTGATGCCATGTACTTCCTGTTGCATCACATACTAAGATTTATCAGAGCGTTCTGGTGGTGATTCTTCTGTTATAAAGTTCCCCATCAACATTTTATGTAATGTTTTTTTAGCTGTTAATGATCTTGTGCAGGTCCATGATGTCACTAAGTGTTGCAAAATATTGATTGTCTGACTCTTTTCATTCTGCTTACATTTATTAGCTGAGGTTTTTCAATAAGGAAGAACTCTTCATCAGCTAATTCAGTCCATACAGGAAAGGCAAATGCTTGGTTCTTTTCCTTCGTTTACTCCTTTTCAAAATGAGTTGCTACTCTAGCAGCATCTGAGGAGGTTTTATCATTTTCAAGTATCATTAGAACTTATGGGTTTTAGTATATTTGATGTGTTTCAGTCTATTGGCAGTATTTTAATTTTTTTTCAGTGCTTAACTCGTTTCATCTTTGGCCAGTGGGAGCATCTTCATGTTGGGTCTTTGTCCTTTTGATACCACTCTAGTAGTAGTCTTTGATAACTTCCTTATTCTCTGGTATAACAAGATGGTGCAGATTCACCTTATACATTTCTTGCCCCAAACCTGGAAACAGCCATTTCTTTACATACCTCTAATTTCCTTTTATTGGGAAGTGATATTTTAGAGATTATAAGCTGGGAATTAAAGGTGTTTTTTGCTCTACTGGGCTGTCATTGCTTTTTGGCTTTTTTAATGGACAAAGCTAGGAATGTAGAGATTTTTGAATATAGATACAGTATTCATATTTATGTGAATATTTTCATTTTAAGTTTAGCATTATGGTTTTTATGTAAGTTTTGTTTTATATTTATATCTCTGTACTCTTATGCCGAAAACCTTGGTTCTTAACAATACTAATAATTTATTTATTTGCTTTGTCCTATACATACTATAAGCACATTCATGTAAATGAACTAGTTTTAAAATAAAAATATTTGCAATTATTACCAAGAGTAATTCTTTTTTTTTTTTGTCTTTTTTCCGTGTCCGGCAACGGATCGCAACCCTCAGTGTTGCCCCCGTACCGGACCGGGGACCGGCAACGGGATTGCAACCCTCGGCGTTGCTCCCGTGCCTCGCTCAGCCAGTGAGCGGGAGCCGGTCTGTATGTGGGATCCGAACCCTCGGACGGGAGCGCCGCCGCGCTTCCCAAGCGGCGCACTATCCAGTGCGCCACTGGGCCGGCCCCATACCAAGAGTAATTCTAATGAATACAATTTAAGATTTGTGTGTGTGTGTGTGTGTGTGTGTGTGTGTGTGTGTGTGTCGAGGGTGGGGGGGGAGTGTCTTTTTTGTCCTTGGCCAGTTTTCTGTGTGATTATGCCACCAATTTAATATGCATTTAGGTTCACTTGTTTCATGTTTATTTTTTTTTTAAAGTTTCATTTTGCTTTTTAATTATATAAAACATTTATCTAGCTTCAAAGTTCACATTTTAAAACAAGATATGTTCACTGAGGTCTAGCTTTCTATCTCTGCTCCCTCTTCCTATCTTTTCCTCCCTCATGGATAACCATTTTTATTAGTTTTTAGTTTTGGTTCTCTCATTTTTTTCCTCTTCAAATATATAAGCAAATATGTGTGTGCGTGTGTGTGTGTGTGTGTGTGTGTGTGTGTGTACACACACACCCTTATTTTCCACTTCTCTTACTCAAGTCTCTTTTTCCCCTTATATATGTTACTGTTGGCATATGTAGAGATACTGTAAAAGAATGATAGAATTTATATGTGTATATTTCTATATACTGTCATCGCTCTATTCTTTTTTTTTAAAACAGTTTCACCATAGATTGTTCAGCCAGTTTCCTATTGATGAACAGTTTGCAGGGCTACAAGTAGTAGCACTGCAATAAATAGCTTTTTGTATATGTCATTTCTTATTTTTTGCCCGTGTGTCTTTGGGATAGAATTCCAGAAGGAGATTGAGTCAAGGATAAATGCATATTTATTTTTGTAAGATGTGGTCAAATGTTTCTCCATAAGGGATTGTAACCATCTCTCATGCCCAACAGCAAGTATAAGGGTACCAGCAATGTACGAGGGTGCCTGTTTTCCCAGAGTCTGTCCAACAGAATATGTCAGATTTTAGGGCTTATTTATTTTTCCATCTAATAGGTGAGGAATAGTATATCTACATTTTAAATTTGTATTTCTTTTTTTTGTGTGTGTGTGATGTATAACTTTTCATATGTATTTAAACCTTTAGATCTTTTGCATTTCTTTTCCTGTGATTGATCTGTTCATATCTCTTGCCTATTTTAATAACAGGATGTTGGTCTCCGTTTTTCTGCCCATTTTTAGGAGCTCTTTTACATATTAGAGAGATAAATCCTATATAATACACAAATTTTCCACAAATCTGTCCTTAGTTTCTTGGCTTTTGTTATTTTTATCATGCCAAAAATTTTTTTTATAAATCACATTTATCAACTTTTATCCTTATGCTTCTGGATTTTGAGTCATAATTAGGAAAAATTTTCCCACTCCAAAGTTAGAACAGAATCATCCCATTCTTTCCACTACCCCTTGTATTGCTTAATTCTTTTTTTACATTTGAAGCACAGATCCATTTGGTGTTTATCCTTGTGTACAATATGAAGAATGGGTTCAACTTTTTTTTTTAATGTGGCTATATAATTGTCTCAAAACCAATCATTAAAATCTTTTTATTATTGACTTGAGATGCCACCTTTGTCATATGTTAAATTTCTGTATGCATTTGGGTGTATTTATGGTATTTTCATTCTGTCCCATTGGTTTATCTGTTCATACAGTAGAAGAGCACTGTTTTAGTTATAGAATCTTTAATGTTTTTCTGGTTATTTTTGCTTGTTTCTTCTTCCAAGTGAACTTTATAATCAATTTGTTTATATAAGGATGATTGGGAGACACCTGATGGTGTTTTTATTAGGATTGTAATTGTAGATTAAATTAGGGAGAACTGACATTATAGATGATTATACAGATTATAGATGCCAAAATCTTGCCTGTTGTGATTATGCTTTACTCAGTTTTTATGTATTATGTTTAACTTATGCATGTACAGTTTCTTTTTAGAAAAATGATGTTTAAGAAATAGAATAAGTGCCTAAATTAACTACTCATATAACCTTTATTACATAGTCTGTGTTCAAAAAAAGTTATATAAATTGAATTTTAATGCATTAGCAAAGTTGGCTTTGTATCATTTATCATTGGGCCTTGAATATGTCACGTTTGTATTTGGCTTTGCCTGGTGTGTAACATCGGTAATGTTAGGTTTTTGGTTTTTTTTTTTTTTTTTTTCAGGCTTTTAAAGAAATTTCGTATACATATACATGGAGAGAAATCACTAATAATGTTGATATGTAGATGTAGCTTTTCTCCATGTAGATTGGTAATGTCCAATTAATGGGTTAAAATAAGGGAAGTTAAAAAAAGAAAACAACTATGACTTTATACATATAACACTTCTAATTCTAAATGTACTTTTACCACCATCAGCTAATTCTATACTTGACAATTTTAATTAACAACAAATAACATGTCTGCAAAGTGGATCGTTGGCTAGATTGATATCTTTAGGGTCCCTTTGTACTTCTACCTTAAGCTGCGTCATGTATACGATTATGGAGCAAGAGTTGGATAGTAATTTGGGAATTGAACCTAGAATATTATTTTAAGTAGCCATTTGAGGGCAGTTATTTTTTTTTTCTACCTGTAAAATATATTTATGCTGTTAAAAATTCATTCTTCTTCAATTTGTCTATATGTGTGATCTTTGCCACTTAGAAACTACTTCAGAAATTTGCACCTCATAATTTTTTATCTTAATTTTTTCTAATTGATGTAATGTTTGCAAATATTTCAAAATGTAAATACCATAGTTTTAAATATTTAAAAAATAACTGTTTCTCCAAATCAGATTATCTTTTATTGTCTCAATTGTTTACCCATGCCTGCATTGTTACACTCTGGATTATTGGAGAGTATGTTGCAGATCTTTGTCAAGGGCTTGTACCTCCTCCAGGTACTGGCTGGCTTTTCAAGTAGTGGAGATATTTGATGATGTAGAAGTGTATTAAAGATGAAATTCCAAGTTGCCAAGTAATGACGGCTTCAGTGAAGGAATGTAGACTGCATGCATTCCACAATGGCAGGAAGGTTGAACCGTTTATTGTCATTGTGGTAAGCAAAGAGTTCGGTAAGAGTTGGATACAAATGAATATACAATATCAATGGTATACCTTCATACTAACAGAAAATATGAAAAAGGGAGCTCATTTACAAGAGCAAGAAAGAGAATAAAGTGTCTAAGAATAATCTTAATTAGGAGTATTTTGAAGAAAATTTTATAGCTTTATAGAGAATTACATTTGTAATAAAACCAAGCCCTGCAATATTGATATTGGTAGATGGCAACATATTTCTTAGGTGAAATAATATGTATTGTAGGGATGTCGGGGTTTCATTAGTGTTGCTTAATGCCAGGCAATCCAAATCTCAGGAATTTTTCTTTCCCCTTGATTTTATAATTCTGAAGAATAATTAGAAAAACCTGAATCTGCTAGGTATCAAAATAGAATTATTAAGTCTGGCTGGTTAGCTCTGTTGGATAGAGTGTGGCCTTGTAACACTAAGGTCAAGGGTTTGATTCCTCATACCGGCCAGTCACCAAAAAAACAAAAATAGAATTTTTCTAGGTCTTTCAACAAACAGTGCTGGGACAATTGTTTATTCATATGCAAAAAATATGAATTTAGACTCGTTGCCTCTTGTTAGACACAAAAATTAACAAAATGGATTATAGGCCTAAATTTAACTTCTAGAAGAAAGCATAGGAGATTTTGTGGATGCCAGGTAAACACGAGCATCTCTAGGAACCAGGCCAGAGGGGAATGAGAAGACCCATCAGATCCTGTGGATTTGAGCCTCTACATTTCTAAACCAGGATCTCAAAATGCATTGTGATTCCTGTCCATTGGGCTGTAAGGTTTATGTAGGTAATCTTGGAAACAATGACAATAAGACTGAATTGGGGCAGGCTTTTGGCTATTCTGGACCACTCTGAAGTGCTAGAAACCCTCCGGGCTTTGTTTTTATTGAATTTGAAGATCCCCAAGATGCAGCTGATGCTGTCGGAGAGCTGGATGGAAGAACACTATGTAACTGCCGTGTAAGAGAGGAACTGCTGAATGGTGGGGAAAAAAAGTGGGAATCGTGGTCCACCTCATTCTTCGGGTTGTTGCCCTCAAGATGATTATCATACAAGGAGTCCTCCACCTTGCTGCAGATCTCCAAGAAGAAGAAACTTCTCTTGCAGCCAGAGCAGGTCTCTTTCTAGAGACAAGAAAAGAGACAGATCACTGTCTCAGGAGAGAAATCACAAGCCATCCCTATCCTTCTCTAGACCTTGTAGCCAGTATAGGTCAAATGAAAGGAAATGGAAGATCAGTTTGCAACAGAAAATACAGGAAATATTGTACAGGAAATAACTTTATTTGACAAGAGTATGTATAGAAAATTCAAGTTTTGTTTGAGACAATACAGGAAATATTGTACAGGAAATAACTTTATTTGACAAGAGTATGTATAGAAAATTCAAGTTTTGTTTGAGACTTCATAAGCTTGGTGCATTTTTAAGATGTTTTAGCTGTTTGAATTTGTCTCTTGGAACAGTGACACACACAAAGGTATAATTCTCTGTAGTTTGAAATGGATCATATGAGGTATGTAATACCAAGAATTGTTACTTTACAATGTTCCCTTAAGCAGAATTGAATTTGCTTTGAACTTTAGTCTTGTGTAGACTGATGATAAACCTCTAAATCCTGCCCAGCTAAAGTGTGATTTTTTAATATAGAAATAAAACTGGTAAAAATTTAACTAAGATTTATTTTTTTCCATAGCTGGGATATGCTACACAGCTATAGGTGAACAAAGCAGTCTTTAAAAACTGCCACGAACACAAAGCCAGTAGGTAAAAATAAAAGCTGCACCATTAAACTAAATTAGAAGTTTTTAAAAAATTCAACTAGTCTTTATCCTGGGCAGAGGTTGCCTAGTTGGTATAGAATCTGTTAAGTTTCAAGAAAGTTTCCCTTTGCTTTACGTCATAAGTTCTTATGTGATTACTATATATGAACACATAGCTGTTTATAACATTATTTGGAAATTTTCACAATACCAGTGTCCTGTCAGTTTAAGGCTGCATTGTAGAGCTGAACTTTGAGTTACTGTGTAAGATTTTTTTTTTCATGCTGTCATTTGTAATATGTTTTGTGAGAATCCTTGTGATTAAAGTTTTGGTTACAAAAAGACAAAAAAAAAAAAACAAAAACAGAAAACCTCAAAAATATCACAGGAGAAAATTTCAGTGACCTTGGGTTAGTCAGAAGTTGCTTAAATATGTCAGCAAAAGTATTATTCACAAAAGAAATTGCTTAGTTGGACTTCATCAAGATTAAAGGCTTTTAGGCTTCAAAAGACACCATTAAGAAAATGAAAAGATATGCTACAAACTGGGAGAAAATATTTGCAAATAATGTATCTGATTACATTTGTATCCGGAATTTATAAAGAAGTCTTACAGTTCAACAATAAGACAAAAAGTCTAAATGGACTAGAGAATATGTGGACAAAAGAATAGACATTTGACCAGAGCAGCTGATGAAAAAGTGTTCAATATCAATAACTAATAAGATATCACTATGCAAAGAGTCTTCAAAAAGTGAGACAATAATAAGTATTAGCAAAGATGTGGAGAAACTGGAGCCTTCATTTTCCTGGTGGGAATGTAAAATTGTGCAGCCACTTAGGAAAACGATTTAGCATTTCCTTAACAAGTTACACATAAACTTGCCATAGAAACCAGAAATTACTTTAAGTATTTACCCAAGATTTAAATGAAAGCACATCTGTGCAAAGGCTTATACACAAATGTTCATAGGAGCTTTATTTGTAATATCTAAAAACTGAGAAAAATCCAGGTGTTCATCAACAATTGAATGGATAAACAAATAGTGTTATATCCATACCATGGGATACTACTCAGCAATAAAAAATAATGAACTATTGGTACAACACCACAAATAAATCTCGAAGTAAATACAGAGTGAAAGAAGCCAGTTTATGTGATATATGACTCCACTTATGTAAAACTCTACAAAATACAAACCAATCCGTAACGACAGGGAGCAGATCAGTTGTTACAGCGGTGTAGGGGTGGGTGTGGGGGATGATGATTGACTGAAACAGGGCTTATGAGGTCTTTGGGGGATTTTGAAATGTTCTGAAACACTATGTGTAATTAGTTCCGTGGGTTTTTTTTTTTTTTTTTTTTTTGAGAAAACTTTCATTTTGACAAATATATTTATTTTTGTAATGAATTTCATAGTCTTCAAAATCAAAATCAAATTTTTTGTCTAGCAATAATTTTTTTTATTATGATAATAATAGTAATATTACCATATTATTAAATGACAGGCAGATACCCTTTAAATGACTTTTCTTTTTGTTTCTAGGAGGTATTGATGAAGATGTTGTTGTGATAGAAGCTTCCTCAACTCCTCAGGTCACTGCCAATGAAGAAATTAATGTTACCTCAACTGACAGTGAAGTGGAGATTGTAACAGTTGGAGAAAGCTATCGGTAAGATTTTAATTCCCAGTTGTATATTTGAAGTTTTAAATATAAACATTTAAACATATTTGTGCTGTAGATATTTGTAATCTTTTCTTTTTTTCTTTTTGAGTCCTGATTTTTGAGTATGCATATAGAGGTTGAGTATCTCTTATCTGAAATGCTTGGAACCAGAAGTATTTCAGATTTTGGATTTTTTTGACTATGGAATATTTGCACATATATGCTTGTTGAGCATCTGTATTAGTCCGTTTTGTGTTGCTCTAACAGAATACCTGAGACTGGGTAATTTATAAAGAAAAGAGGTTTATTGCTTACAGTTTCTGAGGCTGAGAAGTCCAAAGTCCACCTGGTGGTGGTGAGAGTGATCCAGGGGTCTCACACTGCAAGATGGTGGAGCTCTCAGAACCATGCCCCTGACCACCATTTTTAATCCATGCATTACAGCATGGTCCTACAATGCAGTCATCTCTTCAAGGCTCCATCTTTCAATTACTGTAATAGGATTTCCCACCCTGTTAACAGTCACAGTGGGGGCTAAGTTTCTAATACATAAAACTTGGGGGACATAATTCAAGCTTCAGTGAGTTTTGGAAGTACATAATTCAATCCACGACGGCATCCCTAATCAGAAAATTCAAAATTCTCCAATGAGTGTTTTTCTTGAGCATGGCTTTTGAGCATTATGTTGGCCTGCAAAGAGTTTTAGATTTTGGAGCATTTTGGATTTTGGATTTTGGGATTTGGGATGCTCAACCTGTACCAGATTAGTGGTTTTCAAACAAAACTGTATTAGATTTACCTGGGGAGTTTATAAAATAAAGATATATTGTTGCTTAGACCCTATCTCAGAACAACTGAACTAGATTCTTAAGGGTTGGTATTTTTTTAAGCACCCCAAATGTGCAGTGAGTTAAGAGTAATTGCTCTAGATAAAGAAGAATTTTACTTAGTAATTTACAAAATATAGTTTGTTTTATGTTACAGTGAATTCATTAACTCTTTTAAAATTTAGATATGAATAATATGCAAATATTGGGGATAGTACTGAAATTCAAAGTGAGATGTCGAAATAGCTCTTTTTGTTTCAATCTTACTTTTTTCGTGATCTTGCTCATCAATACCAGGGAAATTTGTGCTATTATTATGTTAGGGCAACCTAGTTTAAAACATTTTTTGACTTTTTGTTCTTCACTCAGTAATTTCATCTAAGCTCTGAACTAATAACTGAAAGAAAAATCCTCATTGTTTTGATAAATAACTGGAAATGACATTGCCCTTATGCCAGAATCACTTTGATCCCACCCCACTACCCTGACCTCAAAATAAAATCTTAACACTGCATTCATCTTGTGCTTTAGGTGATTATAAATATTTATAATGGTAGCAGTAAAGAGTTGCTCTGTTACATTTGATATACTAAATAAATCTATGGATGAATCTTAATTTTTGTGTTGGAATGAATTTAGAAATGCATTTGTTCGTTGTATTTTAATGTGTGGTGTTCATTTTTAAAAAAGACATTCTTATATCTAAAACATGTTATAGACTCACCTAGAATGTGCTTCTCTGTTTGCTACTTTCCCCTCAGAGTGCTACTCCTAATGGCATAAAAGTGAGCACTCTAATGTATACCTGTTTATTTTAATTTTTAAATGATTTTTTCAAAGTCTGAGGAAAATTGATACTCTACAATGTGTGCCACACTTATCCTGTGACTGTGCCTAGTGCTTGGCACCATAGTGATTAAATCTTTATGAACTATAAGGGCTGCTGAAATTAAGGACGTATTTTTTCTTGTGTGATCATTCAGCAAAGTTCATTGAGTGCCAAGCATTGTGCTAGTCATAGTTTTTAATTCTATTACCAATGCTTCTTTGGAAAAGTCTTGTATGAAGAACTTAAAAGAAAGGTTTATGGGTTTCTGGGGTGACAAAATTTTGTTCTTTATTAATATTTACTGATTTAATATTGATGTCATTTAAGATCTCGTTCAACCCTCGGACACTCCAGATCTCATTGGAGCCAAGGTTCAAGTTCTCATACAAGTCGGCCACAGGAGCCACGGAACCGCAGTAGAATTTCTACTGTTATACAGCCTTTGAGGCAGAATGCAGCAGAAGTTGTGGACCTTACTGTTGACGAAGATGGTGAGTTGGAGTAGTAACAGTGTAGAATTATGAAGTAAATTTGATGAGATGAGATGTCTTAATATGCTAGAAACTCCTATTGCTTACTGGCATATGTTATAAAACTACAGGGAAATTATCAGATTTCCTGATGTTATTTTTCAATGGATATAATTTTCTTTGTTTGTAAAAAGTGCCTAAAATTCTTTTGGTAGTTATTTTCTCAGGGAAAAAAAATATTTTTACAAGTGGAATTTAAGCTAACCTCAGACTTACCTATTAGTTTCATTTGTAATATTATCATCATAATTTAACTTTGTTTTGAAAAGTAGAAGCAGCACTTTTTAAATACAGACAAGAGAAAAGCAATATAACTGAATTTTAAATGATTAATGGTTATTTGAAATGTCTAATTTTACTTTTAAAAGTTATGTTATCCTTTAATATTACTGGTACCTTTCGGTGCTGCTTAGCTTTTGTTTTGTTTTAGCTTATGGCTACACCCAAGTAAATGAGGAAACAAAGCTTGCTTTATTTTTTTAGGTATATGTGTTATTAGTCAAATTTCTGTAGCTTATAACAGAATACCTGAAACTGGGTAATGTATAAAGAAAATGAAATTTATTTCTCACAGTTTTGGAGGCTGGGAAATCCAAGGTCCAGGGGACATATCTGGTGAGGTCGATGGGGGCTCTGTACAGAGTCCTGTGGCAATGCAGGGTATCATATGGCGAGAATGGCAAGAGCATTTTCATGTGCTCTCCTTATGAAGTCACTAGTCTACACCCATGATAACCCATTAGTCCATGAATGGATTAATCCACTCATGAGAGCAAAGTCTTTACAATCCAGTCACTACCTTTCAAATAACCACAATCAGATTTCTCACCCTTTTAACACTACAATTGAGATCAAGTTTCCAGCATGTGAATTTTGGGGGACACATTCAACGCATAATATTCCTCCCATGGCCCCCAAAATTCATGTCCTTCTCTCATGTAAATACATGCATTTTAACTCCAAAGTCTTAAATTGTTTCAGTTCAAAAGTCCAAAGTCTCATCTGTGAAATCAGTTAAGTTATCTACTTCCAAGATACAATGGAGGGACAGTCATAAGACAGAAGTTCTCATTCCAAAATGGAGAAATGAGCCAAAAGGAAGGGGTAACAGGTCCTAAGTATATCTGAAACCTAGCAGGAAGGCATTAAATCTGAAAGCTGGAGAATAATCTTCTTTGACTCCATTTCCTGCATCTTCTGCACACTGGTGAGAGGGTTGGGTCCCCAAGTCTTTGGGCAGCTCTGCTCCTTTGGCTTTGGCTCTCCCAGGTTGGTGCTGCTTGTTGATAACTGTACAGTTCTGGGGTCTTGATGGCAGTCCCACCCACAGCTCCACTATGTATATCCCTGGTGGGGGTTCTCAGTTGCAACTCCAACCCTACATTTCCTCTTGGCATTGTTCTAGTGGAGACTCTCTGCAGTGACTCTGCCCCATGACAGATATCTTCCTGAGCCGCCTGGCTTTTCCATACATCTTTTGAAATCTGGGTGGAGGCTACCACGCTTCTTGCAGTCTGTGAGCTAGTAGACTCAACACCACATGGATGCTACTTCCAGCTTGTATCTTCTGAATCAGCAGGTCTAGCTGCACCTGGGGCTAATTTAGCTGTGGCTGTAGCAGCTGGAGCAGCTGGAGTGCTGGGAGCAGCATCGCAAGGTGGCCCGAGGTAGCAAGCCCATGGAGGGTGCATCTGGCCAGCTCCCTGTGATCATTCTGTCTTCTTTGGTAGCTGGGTCTGTGATGAAAGGGGCAGCTTTGAAGATCTCTGAAATGCCTTCAGGGTCTTTCTTCCATTCTCTTGATGATCCCATCTTTCTGTACTAATCTCTTTAGCAGACAGTTGTTGGGCTACACCTTGGTTTCCTTTCCTGAACACACTTTTATGTGACTAGGCTGTGAGTTTTCCAATTTTTTACCCTGTACTTCCCTTTTAATTATAAATTCTGCCTTTATGTCATACCCCTGCTTCCATAATTCAGCATAGACCGTTAGAAGTAGCCATGCAGCTGCCTGAATGCTTTGCTGAATGGGAATCAAGTTTCCAACACATGAATTTTGGGGGGCACATTTGCTGCTTAGAAATTCCTTCTGCCGAATACCCTGGTTCATAACTCTTAAGTTCTGCATTCCATAAAGCCCTTTGGCATGGACACCATACAGCTAAGCTCTTTGACAGTCTGTAACAAGGGTGACCTTTGCTAAAGATTCAAATAAGCTCCTTCTCATTTACATCTGAGGCCTCCTCAGAATTGCCTTTACTGTCCATATTTCTATCAGCAGAATCTGGTTATCACTACTTAACCAGTCTTTAAGACCTTCCAAACTTTCCCTGGTCTTTTTGTCTCCTTCTGAGCTCTCAATAGAATTGCCCTTAATACTTCATTTATCACAATCTAGCCTTTTTCTAACCTGCTTCTCCAGATTTTTCCAGCCTGTGCCCATCCCCCAGTTGTGAATCTGCTTGTATATTTTCAGATATTTGTTATCAGCAACACCCCACTTCTTGGTATCAATTTTCTGTAACAGTGAGTTTTCTGTTGCTTATAACAGAATACCTGAAACTGGGTAATTTATAAAGAAACAACATTTATTTCTTATAATTTTGGAGGCTGGTAAGTCCATGGTCTAGGGGACACATCTCATGAGGACCACCTTCTGGGTGGAAACTCTCTTCAGGGTCCCCTGGTGACACAGGCAATCACATGATGAGAGTGACATAAGCAAGAGAGTTAATGTGATTACTTGCTCTCCTTATAAAGCCATGAGTGCCACTCCTGTGACAACCCACTAAACCATTAACCTAGGATTAGGGCAGAGTCCTCAAGATCCAGTCATCTCCCAAAGGCCCTACCTTTCAAATACTAGAATCAGATTTCCCACCCTCTTGACACTGTTATAATGGGAATCAAGTTTCCAACACTTGAATTTTGGAGGGCACATTCATCCCATAGCAATAAGCAATTAGCATATACATTTGGATGTATTGTCGTCCAAAGTAGTGTTCCATATAGACTAACTGTGCCTAAGGAATCAGCATACCACACTGAATTGTATAGAATAGTTTATACTCTCATTCTATATTACATTAAGAGAGTCCTTTTTTCCAGATGTAATTGTTGTGACAATGCTTTGGATGTATTCCCATTGCTTTCAATTGTAAGGAATCATTTTACATTCAGATGTTGGAAGTTTAACTCATTCATAAATTGAGTCTCTGAAATTTCTTTTACTTTCTGCTACATAAATTTTAATTCCTATTAAAAAGTACTGAGGAATATTAATATTTGAAAAAATTTCTTTTAAAAACATGCAAAAAGGCATGGAAAAGAGATTAAAACAGATGCTAAAATTCATAACTAATGTTTATTGATTACTATGTGTAAAGCATCATATGAAGCGCATTATAAGTGTGATCTCAGTTCATCCTAATGACAGTTCTATGAAGAAAATTCTGTTACTTTCCCAGTTCTACAGATGAGGAAATGGAGAGGGGTTAAGTGACTTATCCATAGTCATACTGTCAGTGCTGACATCTGAATTGCTATACAAGGGTGACCCTAGGATTCCATACTGTGCCAGAGAAGGTACAATTTGTAATACTGTTCTGACAGCCTGTGACCATATATGTGGGCATAGCAGAGGAACTTTTACTTTCTTTTTATTCTTTTCATTGTGATAGATTAGAAAACTTAAATAGTAGTTACCCAGAAAACTACTCAATCACCTAAATTACTAGAATATGCATATGTGTTGGATTTTTTAAGCGTAATAGTCATATTTTAGTAACATGTCAGTTTGATGTTGCAGTTTACCTTTATGAAAACTTTCTTTACTGTATATTCTTATTTAGAGAGTTTATATTTTTAAAATTTGGTTATTTTAATAATTATGATAAAAATGTTAGCTTGGATTAAAATGTAACTCTTTAATTTGTTTTGAAATGCTAAGTAGATATTTTGTATTTTTTAGAACCTACTGTAGTACCAACCACTGCTGTGAGGATGGAATCACAAACTACTAGTGCTTCCATTAACAATTCAAATCCATCTACCTCTGAGCAGGCCTCTGATACTGCTTCAGCTGTCACAAGTAGCCAGCCTTCCACAGTGTCAGAGACTTCAACTACTCTTACAAGCAATAGTACAACTGGTACTTCTATAGTAGGTATGTAAAAAAGTGGGGGAGGGTGACTTTTTGTCATTACTTTTGTTAGCAAAAATATTACTGTTTTTAAGTTTAAAATTTTAGCTCTATTAGCAAGAGTGTATCCTTATAGTAAACTTCATATGTGAGCAAAGTAACATTTATTAGACTTAGTGAGTTCATATTTGAGTTTGTGTGCTATATGTAACCAAAGTATTATAGGTCAGCTAAGAGAGTTTGGGGAGAAGTAAATGGCTGACGCCAAAAGCATGAACAAAAGAAAAAGCGGTAAGTTGGACTTGATCAAAATTTAAAATTTTTGTGCATCAAAGGAAATTATGAAGACAGTGAAAAACAGCCTACAGAATGGAAGAAAAATATTTGCAAATCATACATCTGATAAATGTTCTGGTATTGAGAATATGTGAAGAACTCTTAAATCTCAAGAACAGAAAGATAACCTAATTTTAAAATGGGCAAAGGACTTGAATAGACATTTTTCCAAAGAAGTTATACAAATGATCAAGAAACACAGGCAGAGATGCTCAACATCATTAGGGAAATGCAAATCAAAACCACAGTGAAACACCCCTTCACACCCACTTTGGTGTCTATAAATAAAAAACAAATACACAAAAACAGAAAGTAACCAGTGTTGGCAAGATATAGAGCAATTAGAACCCTTGTGAATTTGGTGGTAGGAGTGCAAAATGGTGTAGCTACTGAGGGTGACACTTTGGCAGTTCCTCAAAAATTTAAATATAGTGTTACCATATTACCCACTAATTCTACACATAGGTATATGCCCAAAATAATTGAAAATAGGGACAGGAAATTTAAAATTTTAGATGTCCATTTTCTCTATATTTGTTGTTGCTGCTGCTTGTTCTTTTGCTGTCTTATTTAAGAAACCATTGTTTAATGCAAGATGACAAAGATTTACTCCTATGTTTTCCTCAAAGGGTTTTACAGTTTTAGCTCTTATCTCAAGTTACTATGTTCCAATTAGCAATGATATCTCTGTCTCTCTCCTATCAGCTGTCTAACTGAGCCTTAAACTAGCTTTCTTTCTCTTTGGACAATGGTATAGGGATAGGAACTTAATTACTTACTAACAGACACCATAGACCCTATAGCTTATAGATTAACTATATCACTATTAATAATGAATCCATATTATATTTTCTATCACTTTTTGCTTTTACTAGTGTCTCATTTAATTCTTATAATATCCTTATAATTTCCATTGAGCAGATTGGAAAACTACTTGTGGCTGGATTAGGAAAGGACTCCTTTTTCTGGAAAACCGAGGGTAAAATTGAGAAAAATCCTCAAGGAGATTCCCCAGGGGTGTCTTTTAAATACTGTATTCTTTGAAAAAATGTAGGCAGATATGAAATGGGTTAACTTTTATTTCATTTATTGAGTGCATACTCTTTCAGCACTTTACTTTGATATCTTAAATGTTATTTTATATATTATCATTTAATCCTTAAAAATTTTTTTGATGTTGGCATTATTCTTCCCATTTCACAAATGATGAAATTTGGAAAGTTAAATACCTTGATCAAGATTAATAATAATCTTTGAGGCAAGAATTTGAACCTTCTCATTCACTTCTCTCTCCTTATAGCTTTATGTAGCCTTATTCTTACCTAAATTTTATGTGACATACTCCTAACTTTAGTTCAGAATAGTTCCAAAGCTTTTATGTATTTATATATGTATTTATTTATTTTAAGATCCTTGTTTACTCACAACTCACATTTAATCTCTTAGGTAGCACCTTCACTGCAGTCCTGAATGGCCCTCTCTTCATATTACTCTGACTATACTGATGACCATCTTTGAGATAAACTTTCTTTTGTCGTATTTCTCTAGACCTGTTTGAGGCCAAATTGCTTTTCTCCATAAACTTGATAGAAGCAGAACAGGTGGTCAGACTACATTAGGGGTGCTGAATTCTGCTTCATTCTTTACTTCCTTCCAGGACACTATGGAACATCAGTGCAACTATTTTCACACAACCTGTCCATATCTTGTACATTTTTGCATTTCTTTGCATTGCTTTGTATTTTGTATTGCTTTGTATAAAAAATAACTTTGTATTACTGAAGCCGTGTAACTTCACTCTTTTTTGTGGGGAGGGGGGCGGCTCAGATGCATTTTATTTCCACCAACCCAAGGGCGTGTTTGTTAGGGTAGAGACCTGTGAACTTTTTCTCCGGGTTAGGGGCTCAGGCACACAACTCAGCTGACAGGGCTGGGCATAGGGGGAGAAATGGGGGAGGGAGTCAACCTGAGGAAGGTCTGCCTGTCTGATCTCTGGCCGGGAATGTGGTGGGTGCATCATTTCAGCAGGACTAGGGTTGGCTTCCCAGATTGCAGAACTAGAGTTGCAGCCACTGTGAGCCCAGGCTTCAAGCCACCAGGATCAGCCTTTCATGTGAGTTCAGTGGGATGAGGGCAGAGTCTTACTGCTTGCCCCAGGGCAGGGCACGCCTCATGAAGGGCTCTGGTTTCAAGATGGCACCATCCTGCATCAGTTTGGGTCATGAGGGTGGGGGTGGTGAGTGCACAGTTTGTGCTAGTATTCTAGAGCGACATGGTGTGTGTATTCTAAGTCTCCTTCCCACACTTAGCTCTGGGCTTGTCCTGCCAAAGGATCTGTGGGCCTCTAGGGGATTGGTGTAGGTCCTTTGCCTACCTTTTCACCACAAGGGAAAGTTCTTCCTGCAGTGATCCCAGTGTCAGAGATGTGTTGGCTGAGGCCATGTGCCTCTCTCCTCTCTATGCTACCATCCTGGGCTTTCATGCTCCACAGAGATCTCATCAGTCTCCTGCTGCCCTCCTGCACTGTCCCACAGATGCTCCTGTCTTCTGGTCCTTTTCTGGGGGAGGAACATGCCTCAGGCACCTCTAGTCTATCATCTTGCCCCACCTCAGTTTCATCTTCTTTTAAACATACTTTTGAAATGCCAAGAGGTTTGTGGTAAATGTTCAACAACTGGCCTTCCAGGAAGAAGGAAGAGGAGGAGGGGGGTAAGTGGGGTGAAAGAGAAAAAAAGGAGGAGGAGGAAAAGAAAGGAGGAGGAGGAGAAAAAAGGAGGAAGAAATACTAGCTTCAGTCTTATCCAGGTTCTTATGTGGTGCTGGTAAATATCATATAACCAAGCAGATTGGTGTCTCCATAAATTTATGGTATCTAATCTTGGGCTTTTGTTAGTAAATCACCGTAGTATTATATATCTCAATCAGTTCCCTTTCTTTCCCCTCCAAAACTCTGTCCTTCTCCTCAAGGCTTTCATCCCCCAGGGGGACATACATAAAAAATAAACAAGCTGGCCAGGTTAGCTCAGTTGGTTAGAGCATGGTGTTATAACACCAAGGTCAAGGGTTGGGATCCCTGTACCAGTCAGCCGCCAAAAAAATAAAAATGAATGAAGGTTCTCAAGCATGAACTCCGGCAAATTCCAGTGCCTCCATAAAAACTTTTGTATATCTGTACCTATCTTTCTGTCCTAACTTCTGGTCTAATTCTTTCCTTTCCCCTTCAGTTCTTTTATCTGTGCCCTATCTCCTATCCCTTCTTGTGTCCTTAACCTTGATTTAGCAATTATCTTTCCCATGTCTTCAGCATCTTCACTGGTTTCGTTCCTTTAGTACATGCACACACACTTGTACTATGCCTGCATACATTTAAGTGGGTTTTAATTACCCTAAACTCTTTTTCTAACTTGCTTCTGACTCCATTCAAAAGGAAGAAACATGATCTTTAAAAATCAGGGAATAATCTCCTTTTCATATTTATTTTCTTCCCAGGACTATGTTCTCATCCCTTTTCTCACTGGCCCATCTCATAACTGCAGGTGTTTTCACCTATCACCAGTATGCTAATGACTCTCCCTTCTGTGCTTCTAGACCACTGTCCTTGTTTTGATCTATTTTCTAACCTGCTCTTTTTTTTAAAATTGTGATCAAATATATATAACATAAGGTTTATTTTAAGCATTTTTAAACATATTTTTGCATAGAATTAATTATATTCCCAATGCTGTGTGATTACCAACTCTTATCTATTTCCCAAACTTTTTCATCATTCTAAACCACTGTCTTAGTTTTAAATTCTTATCCAACTGCCTCTTGGACGTCTCCTGTGGACCATTCTGCAGTCACCTCAAACTCAGCATGCCCAAAACAGCTCATCATGTACCTGATCTCTCCATGTGCTCATTGCATTATGCATACATGATACCTTATACATTTATTTATTCAACCAATATTTATTGATTGCATACTATGTATCAGGCACTCTTCTAGACACTGGGAACAAAACAGATAAACTTTTGTCCTAACAGAGCTTACATTTTAGAGGATAAACATTTGTTGAGCTTATAATATTGGTTAATGATTTGTCTGTATTTATTAATTGTTTATATTACTCTGATTTTTATAGTAACCAATGAGTCAGAATTTATTACTCTTACTATTTTACAGGTGAAGTAATTTGCCCAAGGTTATATGATAATGGAGTGCAAATTCAAATTTAGGCAAGATCTGGCTTGAAGCCTGTCCTTTTTTTATGCCAGGATTTCTCAGCCTTGTCATTATTGACTTTGGGCTGGATAATTAATTCTTTTACTATTTTACAGGTGAAGTAATTTGCCCAAGGTTATATGATAATGGAGTACAAATTCAAATTTAGGCAAGATCTGGCTTGAAGCCTGTCCTTTTTTTTATGCCAGGATTTCTCAGCCTTGTCATTATTGACTTTGGGCTGGATAATTAATTCTTAGTATGGGGTCCATCCTGTGCATTATAGGATATTTATCAACATCCTTGGTTTCTACTCGTTAAATACCAGTATCACTACTTACCCTTCTGTTATGGCAGTCAAAAATGTCTCCAGGCTTTGCCACTGAGGGCAGCATTTCTCGATGCTGTACTAGACCCCAGTGCTTCTGTTGTAATACTGGTTGATTTTTTTTTTTCCTTTTTGTCTTTTTTTGTCTCCGGCAACGGATCGCAACCCTCATTGTCACGCCCATACCGGACTGGGACCGGCAACGGGATCGCAGCCCTCGGCGTTGCTCCCACATCTCGCTCAGCCAGTGAGCGGGAACCGGTCTGTATGTGGGATCCGAACCCTCGGCGGGAGCGCCACCACGCTCCCAAGCGGCGCACTGTAGCAGTGCGCCACCCGGCCGGCCCAATACTGGTTGATTTTTATCCTAAATTGTCGCCATGCTTGATGATGAGCTCCTTCAGGGCCAAAGATCGAGTCTTTCTCTTCTTGGCACTAAGCTCCATGTATGCATGTCTTTCTTCCCTTGTGAGGTTAACTTAAATTTAGCAGTACTTATTGAGCCACCTACATTGTGCAGGCATGTTTCTAGTTGCTAGAGGTAAACAACGAAGGCAGACAATATTATAAGTTACTTTAAAGGCTAGGGCTTTCATTTTTACTTTTACGTTTTCTCGTGCCTTTTATAAAACCTTTACCATGCCACTATTATGAGTAGGACCTGTTAAATGAATGAACAATTGCATGTACGCATCTCAGTAATCCTCCTGTAATTACAGTGAAGGTACCTTAACCAATTTAATGTCACTGGGCTGTGGTGTTAATTTCTGTGGTGCAGATTTGTGATTGTTTCATTTTCAGTGGACCCTCAATAGATTGTTTTATTTACCTAATCAGACATCTTTGTATTTCACTTCTAATTTATGGCAGTTTCCTTTGGTCAATAACTCTCAAATGAGAAGAGAATCAATTGTCTTTACTTCAGGTTGCTTGCCTATTTGAGAAACAAAGAGGTTCTGGACTGTAGGAAAATAAACTTTAGTTGGAAGCCAAGGCTTTACCCTAGGAAGTAGAGCTATAAGGTTAGTCTTCTTTTTGAAGGTGCATTGCTAATGATTTGACCCCTTAAATATGTATTTAGCATTAAATATATTGTAGTCATTGTGCTTCCTCTTCGCTCACTCTTGATTTTTGTATGCAAAATATTCAAAGACAAAAATGGACTAGTTATTTCTGAACAGATAACCGTCATATCCATCACTTTAGTCATGGCCCTAGCAGTCCATAAATCTTTTGCTCTGGTTACAAACTCATACCCGAATCTTAAAATCACATATAATCCTCACATAACTTGGTTTGTAAAACTAAAGTGTCAGAGATGGAAACAGGAAGGTCGTTTAGTCCATCTAGTGGATGGATTTTATGTCTTAAGGGTTTTCAACCTTTTTTTTTTTTTGTAACACACGATAAATGACACTCACTTTTGTACAACACTTTTTCATGGGTACTGAGATAAAGCCCTAAAAATATTTCAGAAAGTAAAGCTAGTGTGATAATGATTAATTGCTACAAATATTATAACATATAGGAAATGGTTACTTAATGTTAGATTCAGCATAGCTAAGAAAAGTTGTTGATCATGGTCAGTTCCTGATATGCTAGTTGTAACTCTGTCTAGGTTATTCAGCACATTTGGAATGCAAGTGAATGAAAGTGATAAGATTATAGAACTGACTTTGAATGTGCTATGACTTATGTTTAAAAATATATAATTTGTTGGCTTTAATTGTTTTTGTTATGAATTATTTGGAATACCTGTTAACTATTGCTGACATAGTACTAATCCCAGGAGGCAAGTATAGGTTAGTAAAATTTGTACAGACGGTCCCTAATGTTTGACTTATGATTTTTCTACTTTAGGATGATGTGAAAATATTGCACATTCAGCTATACTTTGAGTATCCATACAACAATTCTGTTTTTCACTTTCAGTACAGTATTCAGTAAATTACATGAGATATTCACCACTTTATTATGATGTAGACTTTGGTGACTTTTCCCAATTGTAGGCTAATGTAAGTGTTCTGAGCACGTTTAAGGTAGGGTAGGCTAAGCTATGATATTCTGTAGGTTGGGTATATTAAATGCTTTTTTGGCTTAGGATATTTTCAATTCATGATGAGCTTTTCAGGATGTAACCCTATCATAAGTCAAGAAGCATCTGTATTTTTTCTTCTCATCCAAGTTCACAGACCCTGGAATTCTGGTTCCTAGGTTAAGAAACTTTATAAAAGGGTTCAGAAGATTATCCCAAATAGGCCAGACTAGGAGCTTGGAATAAAATGGATATGAAGAAATTTAGAATAGAGATACTACATAAGAGTTTAGAGCACAGAACTTGCACAGAAGAGAATCAGCAAGGGCAGGATAGGACATGTATGGGAAGGCACAGCCAGCAAAATTACAGGGAAATTTGCTGGAATCCTGTCAACCTGAACCTGAAGTACCCCTACCCAGATTCATTTATGTGAACCCATAAATTCTTTTTATTGTTTAAGCTGTTTTAGTTGGATTTTTATTTTATATTATTTGAATTATTTTATATATTATTTTTGTCTGAGATATATATATGTATATATATGTGTATATATATATATGTATATGTATCTTCTTTTTTTTTGGTATCTGGTCAGTTTGGGGATCCGATCCTGTGACCTTGGTATTACAAGGAGGTGCTCTAACCAACTGAGCTAACTGGTCAGCCCTTATTTTATATTATTTATGTTATTTGATTTTTATATTATTTGGTTCGGGGATCCGATCCTGTGACCTTGGTATTACAAGGAGGTGCTCTAACCGACTGAGCTAACTGGTCAGCCCTTATTTTATATTATTTATGTTATTTGATTTTTATATTATTTATAACCAGAAGATTCCTAATTGATACATTGGCTCAGAAGATATTAGCTAGGTACTGTGAGCCACATAGTAGCAGAGTATCCCTGGTTTTGGTTACTCTAGAAACAAGCCTAGAACAGTGGTGCTCCAGAATCCTAAGGATTCTAAGGAGATGCCTCAAAAGCCACTGGGGAGTGAGGGGGGTTACACGTAGGGGATGGGGAATGCAGGGCTCTGGCTTTGGGCTCTCCACTCATCTAATTTAACCAGAAGTCCCTATTTTTATGTGTTTTATGTAGTTTTCATGTAATAATTAGTTTGAGGAAGGGGTTCTGTTTTTTAGATGAGTTTGAAACATGGGTAGACTTTCTGGGTACACTTCTGCAGTTTCTCTGGTGTAGAACAATGTATCTTCAGAATAACTGGGCATGTGGTAGAGAGCATAATCAGAACTCAGATGTTTCATAATTAATAAATTATCATCTAGAGTTCATAACAGCCATTCACAGCAATTGTAGCCCCATTTAATACATGAGAAGGAGGTTAAATAACTTTCCTAAGGTCACGTTGCTAAGCTTCATACTTAAGATTAGAACCCAGGTCCACCTGACTCCATGCTTTTTTTCTCCACTATGCTAAACTAAGTCACTAGATTTTTATAAGACACATTTCATTTTCTAAATGTTGGAGTCTTATATTTCTTTTATTTATAATTATATTTATTATATTGATTATATTCCATTGATTCTGACTAAAGAAGCCAGAGGAAGGGAAGTGAGACTCAGCCAGATACCCTCTGAGTTGGGTGGTTATGTCCTAAGAAGGTGAGATTTTAAGAAGTACATAGCAGACTGCATTATGTAGTAATGATTATGGTGTAGTTCATGGAGCTCAGGAGAAAGTCTTTTGCTTTGTAGTATATAATGGAATGACTCGGTGATATTTTATTTTATTTATTTATTTATTTTTGGTGGCTGGCTGGTATGGGGATCTGAACCCTTGACCTTGGTGATATTTTAGAATTTTTGAAGTCTAGTTTTATTGATAGCCATATGTTATGACCTAGGAAAAGATGATATGTCACCATATTTACACTTCATGGTAAATATAAGCCCTCTGAAGAATTTAGGCTTTCAGGAAAATCCCAATGAAGATCACTGCCCCAAATTATATAATGTGTATGTTAAGAATGTGGCAGTATCACATTCTTATTTACAGAGATTTTAATTCTTAATTCTTTATTTTTTTATACCCAGTACATATTTTTTACACAGTGATATTCAATGGTTTGATTGTTTTATACATTTTTTTTCCATTTCAAGATGACTCAAGGAGAACTGCATCTAGTGCTGTAACAGAAACCAGCCCTACTGCAATGCCAAGGTTACCTTCCTGCTGTCCCCAGCACTCGCCATGTGGAGGGTCATCACAGAATCACCATGCATTAGGACATCCACACACAAATTGCTTTCAGCAGCATGGTCACCATTTTCAACATCACCACCACCACCACCATACTCCCCACCCAGCTGTCCCAGTTTCTCCTTCCTTTAGTGATCCTACTTGCCCTGTGGAAAGACCTCCACAAGTACAAGCACCTTGTGGAGCAAATAGTAGTTCTGGAACCAGCTACCATGATCAGGTATGTGGAATTTGAGTCAGTCTTTTTTTCCTTCCTTCCTCTCTGCCTCCTTTTCTCCTGCTCCTTCCCTCCCTCCACACAACCCCGCCTCACATCCCCCGTTCCTTCTTCCTTCCTCCCTCCCTCCCTTTCTTTTTTAATTGTGGTGCTTTCAGGAGGAGAAAACAAACCCTATTGGTAAATTTTGCATACTAAATAAGTCATATTCTTGCATTCAAAAATGGCCTGATTTAGTGGTTTGTGGTTTGTTTGTTTTTTTAATCTCTGGGATTTTTCAGATGGTCTAAATTATCGCAGTTAATTCAGAGGATCAGGACCCAGGGATGTGGAAAATCAAAAGTAATACTTAATCTAAAAATCACTTTTTTATTCTGGAATGGTTTTGGGTGGTTTTTTTTTTTTTTCTCTTTCTTTGAAAGATGACCGGTAAGGGGATCTTAACCCTTGACTTGGTGTTGTCAGCACCATGCTCACCCAGTGAGCTAACCGGCCATCCCTATATGGGATCTGAACCCGTGGCTTTGGTGTTATCAGCACCACACTCTCCCAAGTGAGCCATGGGCTGGCCCCCGTTTTTGGTGTTTTTAATCAAACACAGGTGAATCTGATCTTTGGGATTTTATTTCAAGCAAAGTGTTGAAACCATGGTGTCAACCTAATTCATGAGAAATTGGAAAATTCTCCCGGGTTTTTCCCTTCTACTTCTTACTCTAGAGCTCACTATACCCTCCACTCATCTAGAAATAAATAGCCTTCTCAAATGCAAACCAGTAGCGTAGTTTCTCAGGAGCAGATGAGGTTTTTTAGTTTATGGAGAATTGAAATGTCAGTAAAAATTATAATTAAGTAAATTAGTTGATATTATTGAGTGCTTGAACTGTCAAATAATATTAAATTAGTGTTGGTGATCACATGGAGTAAATGAAGTTGGGTATTATATGCTGTTTTAACTTTTGGTCTGTTGTCTTTGTGTATAATTATGATATAAATCAGTGCTGCATTCTTTAAAAACCAAAAGATGTAATTTCAGGGGAAAATTGTGTTTTTTCCATTCCTCAGCTTCCTGCTGTGCCCAAATAGGTCTCAAGTGGAGACTATCTGAGGTTATCTCATGGCCCGGTGACTAATTTCATATGTCTTTGACATAAAATATGCTAGAAAAAAGAAAAAAATTCAGAGCAACTGCTTTTCTATATCACCTGGCCTTTCCTGAAGTACCGCCTTCAACTTTTAAATTTTGGTGGTTATCTCTTTTGGGTCTGAAAAATTAAAAACAAGAAGGAGGGGTGTTCTTTTAAAATATAAAGCTAGCTGCTACTGTCAAGAGGAAATTTGAAAGGCTGCAGTAGAAAATGTGATTTAAAGAGATTTTAGATGTTGTTTTGGTTCTGGTAACAGTTCTAGGTATTAAGTGATTGTCTGGACCTCTTCTGCCTCTTGGGAATGAGGTAACATCAAGAAAAACTTTGCAGTGGACTGAATGAAAGGCCCTGCTTAAAAGTAAAACTTCCTTTTACTAAAAATTTGAATTGAAAGGATACCTCAAAAGTATCTTATCAAAATGAAGTGTGTCTACCAGCCTCTCCTGCATTCACTCGAGCTACCAAAAGGTGGGCTTTTCATTCACAGAATATTCTGTTGTTGAATTAATAAAATAATACAGGTGGTTCAAAAGATGAATTATGTACACATTTTTTTTTCAACCTGAGTTAGTTAATTATGGGTAGAATCCCCTCATTCACAGAATATTCTGTTGTTGAATTAATAAAATAATACAGGTGGTTCGAAAGATGAATTATGTACACATTTTTTTTTCAACCTGAGTTAGTTAATTATGGGTAGAATCCCTTTTACAGTTCTGTTCAGTGTAAAATAAATGTAACCTATTTACCCATCTTTAAATAGAGGTGTTTGGACTGCAAACAAAACTTGGGAAGAATCAAGCAAGATCCCAGATATTCACTGTTGATAATGGGTATGAAGGTGAACAGAGAGTGAGATATTGAAAATAACAATTTGAGACTCAAATACACTTTTGTTGTTGTTGTTGGCTGGCTGGCTGGCTGGCACTGGGATGTGAACCCTTGACCTTGGTGTTACAACACAATGCTCTAACCAATTGAGCTAACGGGCTAGCCCTTGGATACACATTTGAGGGACTTTGAAATTAGCCACACACTCATGAGATAACCTCAGATAGTCTCCACTTGAGATCTAGTTGGGCACAGTAGGAAGTTGAGGAATGGAACAACCAGACAAGTTATTTGAGGATTTGTGATTGTGCAAGGTGTCTTATGGTTGAGTGCCAGCTTTCTTCATCTCCAGTCCCTCAGCATTCAGTATTGAATGGTTCTTGTATATAATTCCGTTTATAACATCTGGTCTTTAATCACATTTTGAAAAGTACAGCTTCACTGAACCTAGGCAGTAGGCTTATATTTAAATTATTTAAGAATACAAAGAAGCAATTCTTGTTCTCTAGTCTGCTATGGAGTAGAAGATGAAGAAGTCTACTTAAGACTTTTCAAAATGCTTTTAGGGGAAAAACTTAATTACTGAGGAGAAGAGATGGAATCTAGACTCTTGTTTATTTCCCAGTCTAGTAAAGGGGCCTTCCCCCAAATAATATTTCTAATAAAAGGAATCAGTGGTTGAATTAAAAAACAATTTTTTTTTTTTTGGCTAAGCAGAAAGGTTAAGAGGCAAAGCTAACTCATGACTTAGCCTGAATGATCTTATGCCCTTTTATTTTGGATGATATGGGTTTGTTTGCATTTTTAGAGTTTCAGTTGAATGCTTTCTATATAAACTTTAGAAACTTGGGGTAGACAAGTTTCTACCTAGAACCTTAATGTTTTCAGTGGTATGATTATACACTTTCTAAAGGAGCCCTAAATTACTGGTCAGAATTTTTGTGCAAAGGAGAATATATATATAAGTATGATTTTAAAGTTTTTTCTCTTTAAGATGTGGATAATGTAAAATAAATAGACTTTATTAAACTTTTGTTCATCTTATGATATAATCTTAGGCTTGATTTTTTAAGAATTGATTTTAGATTTTAAGTATAAAACCACTAGTGTCACAATCCAAGATATGTATTATTTTCTTGGTGCTCAGTAGGTCTTCACACTAAGAATCTTACCATTTTCAAATTAATTAAAAAATGGTATTTTTCTAGGTTTCATTAGAAGTACTTTTATTAATACAACATGACATTGTTTTGACCAAACTTTGGGAAAGATAAAATATAGTTCCTCTTTATACAGCAGGCATTGCCAGTAGACCTGAGCAACAATGGTATCAGAAGTCATGGAAGTGGTGGTTTTCATGGAGCATCTGCATTTGACCCCTGCTGCCCTGTTTCTTCTTCCCGAGCTGCAATCTTTGGCCATCAGGCTTCTGCTGCAACCCCGAGTCAGCCATTATCAATAGATGGTTATGGATCAAGCATGGTTGCCCAGCCCCAGCCCCAGGCCCCTCCACAACCCTCTCTCTCATCATGTCGACATTATATGCCACCTCCTTGTAAGTATAAATGTAATAGGCAAAGAACCTAGAGGCATAAGATGAAGCATTCTGTATTCTTCCATGAAATAGTCTTTCATTAATCCTAATTCATACATTTTTAGTATTTACTTGGCTTAAGAGTGGTAGTGTATTTTTCCCATTAAGATTTATGAAATTGAGGGGCATCGAATGGCACCTTAGGTTCTTATAATTGGAAGTTTTAAGGAATTTAGATTTATTCTATAGAAGTAATTGAAGAAATGTGAAAGTTTAGTAGTATTTCTAGGCACAGTAAACTTTTGTCTAAGAATTCTCAAGCAATTAACTGAGGCCTAAGAGAGAATTCTTTCACTGAAAGCTTTGCCAGTTTGACTAAATTTTGGAATAAATCATAATATTGCATCTGCAGGTGACATATTGAACTTTTAGGAATCAATATCAAGAACATTTTTTTTTTTACTGGCAATAAGACACATTAAATAGAAAAGGAAGAGAAATGGTCTAGAACGTGTGTTAGCTATCTGTTTAGTTTAGATAAACAGTAAATTAAAATGGTTGTTGAAGAGTTAAACTTACTTGATTCATTCTGAAACAAAACTTTAAGATTTTGGAATATTTGCGAATATTATGTTTTGTGTAATGATTATAGAAATAGAAAACTTTGAAGTGAAACTGGGGAAAATGTTGAGAATTTGAGTAAAGATAATGATAAAACATACTTTTTTTTTTAATGGCCAAGAGATACTGAGCTTTGTGCCTTCTTGAAAAGTAGTAAAACATTGATTTGAAAACATAACTTTTAGAAAATTCATTTAAAAATTTGTCTCAACTTATACTGGGTTTAGTGAAAGTTTCCTTTAAATACATGCTGACAAGGCTTCCTTTGAAAATTTGGCTGAGTTGAGTTATGGTTACCTAACTTTCACCCTTGCTGAATTAATCAAAAGCATTAAAAATGGAAGAAAATACTTCTATAATGAAACTAGAGAATATTTTCCAATAAAATGAAATTTGGGCTGAAATTCGAAGAAGACAAACTTTTTTTTTTTCCTTTTTGTCTTTTTTCGTGACCGGTAAAGGGCTTGCAACCCTCGGTGTCGCGCCTGTACCGCGACCGGCAATGGGATCGCAACCCTCGGTGTCGCGCCGGCACCGTGCTCAACCAGTGAGCAGACTGGTCTCTATATGGGATCCGAACCCTCGGCGGGAGCGCCGCCGCACTCCCAAGCGCCACACTCTACCGAGTGCGCCACCGGGCCGGCCCAAGACAAACATTTTTTGCATGTCAGGTAGATATAGATCTCTTGGAGCAGGAGACATGTATTTCTCAGAAGGGTCTTTCACCAGTCACTTTGAGACATAAAGATTTGGAATAATGAGATGGAGGGAACCATTTTATTAAGGGCTTACTTTTATGGGAGTTTTCCTGACAAATATGTCTCTTTTATCTTAATGTAGCATGGAAAAATAACATGGGGCAGGGAGAGATAGGAGCAGCAATAAAAAAAATATCTTTGCAGTCATGTCCAGGAGGGCTTGCAAATTCCTTTCTTTGCTGTAGCTCCCTATAACCAATAAATCATAAAGGAAAATAAGATTTATGTGTTTATCAATATATAATTTATACAATTCGACTGCACAAATGCAAAAAAACTTGTGTGTGACAAAAAAGTAAAAAACAATTTGGAGCAATGTTTACACCCAATTATGACAAAGCTTCCACATATACAAAGAATATTTATAAATCAATAAGAAAAAGGTGAATAACACAATAGGCTAAGAATATAAATAGGTCATTCTGAGAAGAAGAAATTTAAGTAGTCAATAATTAAAAGATTCTTCTCAGATTGGCATTTAAAAAATTTAGTGATAGTGTGGATGTAATCAGGCATCCCTGCATACTGTTGATGAAACTATTGATTATGGCAACCTTTCAGAAGGGTATTTTGTTACCAGGTATCTGAATTTAAATTATTCCCTCAGGCTCACAAGTATTTATAAGAATTAATGCTACAAAACAGTCTATGAGTATATATGTGTACACAGTGTGTATATGAAAGAATGTGAACCCAAGAGGAGTCATGCACAGAGATTATTATCACATCATTTGCCTTACTTCCAATTTTTATCAGTGGGGAGTTCCTCAATAAATTTTGGTACATTCCTATAATAGAATGTTGTGAAGCTGTGAATGAAGTAAAACTATATGCGTTGACATGAGAAGATATCCAAGATTATTCAAAGAAGAAAGCAGATTTCTTGAGCAGACTCAGGCATTGATACAGTATTCATAAAAATTAAATATGTGCTAATATGTTTATAAAATACAACAGGAATATGTAATGGCAATGTATTGTCAATTGCATGGTGCCTATGTAACATACCTGAAATGTTTTTCTTGCAGATGCTTCTTTGACAAGACCACTTCATCATCAAGCTTCTGCCTGCCCCCACTCTCATGGAAACCCACCTCCTCAAACTCAGCCTCCACCTCAAGTGGATTATGTTATTCCTCATCCTGTACATGCTTTCCATTCTCAAATATCTTCTCATGCAACATCTCACCCTGTGGCACCCCCACCCCCAACTCATTTAGCCAGTACAGCTGCACCAATCCCTCAGCATCTTCCTCCTACACACCAGCCAATTTCGCACCATATTCCAGCCACAGCACCTCCAGCACAGAGACTGCATCCTCATGAAGTTATGCAGAGGATGGAAGTTCAAAGGAGGAGGATGATGCAGCATCCAACGTATGTTTTATGTTTTTAAAAGAAAATTATGCTTGTTTTTTCTTCTATTTCCATTGGTCTTTAAAAATATGAACTCTTTATTTATTTATTTATTTATTTATTTATTTATTTATTTATTTATTTATTTATTTATTTATTTATTTATTTATTTATTTATTTATTTATTTATTTATTTATTTATTTATTTATTTATTTATTTATTTATTTATTTATTTATTTATTTATTTATTTATTTATTTATTTATTTATTTATTTATTTATTTATTTATTTATTTATTTATTTATTTATTTATTTATTTATTTATTTATTTATTTATTTATTTATTTATTTATTTATTTATTTATTTATTTATTTATTTATTTATTTATTTATTTATTTATTTATTTATTTATTTATTTATTTATTTATTTAAACTCTTTAAAAGCGATGTAACTATACTAAATCCTTAGTTCATTAGGAAATTAATTCTTCACTAATCAGAATCTTCTGACTTAACCTGAATTGTGGGTGTTAACAAGTTTATATCAGATCATTTAATGAAATCAGACCACTTTCAACATGAGCCAGGGTCATTTCTTTATGCAAACGAATCTTGATTGTCTGTTTCTGTAATATCCCATAGTAAGGATTAATGTTAAAATTAATGACCCTCAGGAACAAAATCTAACTGTTTCAAAAATTTAACTTCTTTTATTTATTATGTGTTACTAATCAGAGGGAAGAATAGGAAAGTATTAATAGAATTTTCAAAAACAACATTGAATAAAGTTTTATTGGAAAACAGTTACACTTGTGGATTTATGTATTGCCTATGGCTGTCTTCACAGTACAAAGGCTAAGTTGAGTAGTTGGAACAGAGACCATATGGTTTGTAGAATCTCAAATATTTATTATTTAGCCCTTTACATAAAATGTTTGCAAAACTCTGTCTTATTAATGATCTAGCACTTGTGTAACTTCTTTTAGTTCTGTAATTTAAGATTATATCCAGAATCTCTGGCTATTATTGCCATTCTAATATAGTAACCCTTTATATAGAAAGTTGCCAATTTAACAGTCATATCTTCCAGTAGCTAGAAAATGGTTTGTTCTAAACATGCAATATCGGCAAATGTGTTAGAAACTGATGGAAAATAATTAAATTATAAAAATGAATGCCTGGGACTGAGCTATTTTTAGTGTCCTTTGTTTAGAATTTTATAACCATTTGCATTTGTATATTTGACTGACTCTAGGGAGAAAAAAATACAGTGAACTGAGATGCAGAAGAGTATGAATGGAGCTAAATATCACTTTCCTAGTTATGTTAACCTGTACTGCATATGCTTTGAAAAAACGCACAAGCTTAAACATTTTTTCTCTTAAACTTTTATCCATTAAGATAGTTGAATTTTTTACAATGTAAGAGTGAATGAAGCAAAATAAAATAGTTTCTATTCCTATTTTATGTTTGTATAAAATAACTTGTGCCTGCACCATTTTCTGTGGTGTTTAATTTTTTAAATTTTTATTTCTGTTTAATTTCAATTCTATTTAAAAATATCTGTTGTAAAGAAGGTATACAAATAATGTTACAGTTGCCTTTTTCTTTGGATATTTGGATTGGAGGCATTGAAATAAATGAGCAGTTGGAATTTATGGAGAAGGTTATGATTTACTAAATAATTTTATATTACATTTTTATAATTGTTATAAAATTAATTTTATGATTAATCTATAGATGCTTATAATATTAATACTAGGTTTTTTTCTACATTAAGAAATAACCAATTATTCAATTATTTCCAGTGGTCTTTTTGTGTTCTGTGTTTCCAGGCGGGCACATGAACGCCCCCCACCCCATCCACATAGGATGCACCCAAACTATGGTCATGGGCATCATATTCATGTGCCTCAGACTATGTCCTCACATCCTCGACAGGCTCCAGAAAGATCTGCCTGGTCAGTATCTTGTTTATTTCAAAGCAATGTCCAGCAGCTTGTGTTAAAACTCCCTGAAGAGATGCTTTGTAGTGGAATGCCATACAGAAGAGTGCCATGGAGAAACCATATCCCCAGTTTAGCTGTGAGGCACTGCCTCTGGGCAAGTAGAGGCC
Source organism: Galeopterus variegatus (assembly GCF_000696425.1). NCBI lineage: Eukaryota > Metazoa > Chordata > Mammalia > Dermoptera > Cynocephalidae > Galeopterus > Galeopterus variegatus. The sequence goes on from NW_007727564.1 coordinate 303,506, forward strand.
TGGGGAGGAAAGAGTAGGACCTTGAATTCTGGGGCAGAGAACTATGTCAAGCAGAAATAGAGCTTGTTTTTTTGTTTGTTTAAGTTTTATTTTATTTTTAATTGACAAATAATTGTATATATCTGTGGGGAACAATGTGATGTTTCAATACATACGTATGTTGTGGAATGATCAAATCAGGCTAATTAGCATATTTATCACACCAGATATTTATCATTTCATAGTACATTTAAAATCCTCTCTTTTAGCAGTTTTGAAATATTAATTATAGTCAACATGCTGTACAGTAGAACACCAGAACTTATTCCTCCTAATTGAAACTTTGTACCCGTTGACCAATATCTACCCTTTCCCCGCCCACATCCCCCAACCCTTCTGGTAATCAACATTCTACTCTCTGCTTCTATGAGTTCAACTTTTTTAGATTCCACATGTGAGAGGAGTGTAGATTTTTTCGGTTTTTAGGGGTGTCTGCCACCGGAGTTAACTCCTTAAACTGATCCTACTTTTCCCAACTTCTGTGTCTACCTTCCAATTTTGTGCTCAGACTTGCCCAACTCCTGTCATTGTCGAGGGAAATCTACTTACATTTGCCTGTGCTTGTGGTCTTTCAAGAAGAAAGAAGCATATTTTCATTAAATTTTCCTTTCAAATCCATTGTGTGTAGGCACGCATTGAGATCTTGAGCCATGGTGACTTTTGAGGCAGAACGCAAAATGAGAATAAATAAATGAACATTTAGCATATACAGTTTTACCCTCTCTAAAATTTTACCATTCCTTTATTTATAAGATGTAGAAGAGTTTGCTATTCTAATTATCCTTGATGCCAACAACCCAGAGACGATATCCAACAAACAAAAGCCCCAAGAGCATCTGTAACATTCAGATAAACCAAAAAGTAAACTATTTTATATGCTGCTCAAGTAGAATCAGGCTTTTAGATTGGAAGGGGCCTTAGGAGCCATTCGCTATATTTCCTTCCTTTGTAAGTTCTGAAACCAAGTACAAATGCTTTGCTCCTCAGGGTCACAAAATTGGGTGTTTTTGAGTTTTCATTTCTGAAATGAATGTGAAATTATTCGTTAAATTTTGGGGGCTAACTTTTTCTCAGTTTTGTAAGTTAAGAAACCTTAGATTACTTTTTAAAATGTAAACATACTTCCCAATTTCTGTTGTTAATAAAGAGACTGTAAGGAGGATTAAAAGTTAAGCTGTTGTCATCCTTTGTCAGGGAACTGGGAATTGAAGCTGGAGTGACTGCAGCTACTTACACACCTGGTGCATTGCATCCTCACTTGGCCCATTACCATGCACCTCCTCGACTTCATCACTTACAATTAGGAGCTCTTCCTTTGATGGTAAATGGAAATTTTTCAAAATTCTGACATGTTCTCCTTCTAAAAGTAGTCTTTTTTTTCTAAACTTAATATTTTATTGGAGATATTTTCTTATAATACATTAGTTGTTATTGGTGTTTTAATAGAATTTGAGAATAATTGTTCTAGTGAGGTAGAAATTGTGCTATAAAGAGGTGTTAAATATATTAAAATCTGTATTTGTAACTTGCATTGTTAAATGTACTCTTAATGTGCAAAATGACTCAAAAAAGTGGTTTTTTGTGTGTGTACTAAGGTAATCTTGACCCATTGTCACAAGGACATGGGCTTTAATTATTTTGCTGTTAAGTGGTATTAGATCTGTTCTGATGCATTCGTACTTTATTTTTTAATCTGCAGAAGGACTATACTAATCTGATTTGAATAGGTTCAAATTTTGTTGATTGATACCAAGTTGAGTGCTAAAGAACAAGTTCAGCAAACATTTATTGAATTTGCTATTGGTAAGGCATACTAGTTATAAAAGTGGTACAGAAAAGGGAGTAGTTTTGTTTTTCTGATGGGTAGGCAACTGCAGAGAAAGTTTCAGAGAAACTTTAATGTACATGTGACTTCTAAGCAGGCTTTGGATTTTGGAATGGTGCACTTGCAGAGGTTACAGCGTGTAAAGAGCTATCAAATAGCATAAGCATAGGGACTCCAACTAAGCTGGTGTTTCTAGATCTTAGTGTGGAGGGTCAGAAATAAGAAATAAAGCTGCCTTGCCAAGAAACTGGAACTCAGGAACCGTTGAATGGGTAAAGTCCTGATCATATTTATACTTTTATAATGACTTAATCAGATTGTAGTTAGAAAGACTACCTCCTCAGTTATGTGGAAAATATATTTAAGGGTGGGAAGAAAGCAACTCATTGGGACATTCATTAGAACATTGCAGTAGAAGAGGTAAATGTTGATGAATGCCTGAACAAAGGCAATGGCAGTCAGCATAAAAATGATGGGACTCATTTGAGTAATATTTAGGATGACTCCCAGATTTCTAGTGTGGGTTAAAAGATTTATAGTTGTACCAGTCACTGTGTTGGAGAACATTAGATGAAGGTTTGAGGAAGGAGTTAAATGAGTCAGGTTTTGGACATATTGAACCTGAGATAACTATCAAGGTCAAATGTCCAGTAGGAAGTTAAGTTTATAGCCTGGACCTCCAAAGATATCTGGTTTAAAGATATTTATCAATACAGTGATAATGAATCAATGGGAAAGTATTAGATTTTCAGGAGAAATGTATTTAATGACAAGAGGCTGAAAAAACCTTGGAGAATAACAATACTGTATTTAAGTGGTAATACCGTACTTCAAACAAAGGATTCTGAGAACTGGCTCAAAAAGTTAAGAAACAAAAGTTAGGATTATGTCAGAAAGTAATATAGTAAATAGTGTCTCATCACAAAAAAATTAAAGTTTGGAAAGCATTGAATGCATTTGGCATTAGAGTAGTTGTTGGTGGCTTTTGTCAGAGTGGTTTCAGTAATGGCGAGGGATGGAGATGAGGTGCTTCTTAGATTACAGTAATGAAGGTGAAAATATGGAGAGACTATTTGCTTTATAAGCTTGGCTGTGAAGGGAACATGAGATATAGAGTGGCCAATAATTCTAGGATTAAGATAAGAATTTAGGTTTGGAGAAACTTAAGATATTTTTAGGTTTAAGACAGAAAACCATTAGAGAGGACTTGTTGGTAGTTGTTGAAGAGAGGGATAGGGAATAGTTAATTGAGCATGATCCAGGATGGGGAAAGTAGGAGATGGGAGCAGGTGATAGGGATTAACTTTGAATAGGAGAAAGGAGAAGCTCATCTACAAAAGCTAGAGGGAGGATGCTAGGAGGTTTCAGGCTAAGTGAAGGTTTAGAGAATTTGGGAGGCAGGAGTTCCTTTGTGATTTCCTTGGAGATATGTAGGAGGTTATCTGCTGAGTAGTATTGATCTTGGTTATAAGGAGAGTTGCAGATAATTTAAGTATAATAGATGGCTTGAGGGTTAAAAGCAATTGCTTACTTTAAATTTCTTTTCCACATATGAATTATCTGTTAAAACTATAAAGCCTACAAGAAGTATGTTGTGCTTCAGTGAAGGCTAATTAAAAAGTAGTGTTGGAGATTTATTTATAAAGCTGGAAGAATGATGCTGTGTTCCAGAATCTCTTTCCTAACTTGATATTCATGGTAGTCCAGTTGCTGCAAACACTGAGTTAGTGAATATGGAACCATTACACCTAGGGTAAATACAGGGTTAGATTACTGTAAGCCTCTGGTGACAACTGATTAGTATAAACCTTATTTTATGTGTGTTCTGTTTAAAGACAGCTTTTTTGATATATGTTATTGATTCATTAACATCGAACTCATAGCCAACAACACTATCACTCATGCGTGAGCAAAACTTATCTAATGCATTTTTCTCCATAAGGTGTGTCACAGCCTTCTTGGCTTAGGAACACTAGACAGTACTCAAGCACTATACTTGGGGACCATTTTAATTAACAGGATCAGCAATAAAAAACACAAAAATGTGAAAAGTATACCACTAAATAGATTGTAGAAGGAGCACTTGTTTATAGTATGAACTGGAAAAAGAAGGCAGAGCCTTGTTCTGCCTCAGGAATATGCATGTTGGGCAACTCAAATTTTTGGCCACTTTGTGCATGTCCACAAATGACTCTGAAAGCACAAGTGTTGATTTTGAGGTTACTAATAAATTTTAGCCTGCAGGCCAGTTCACACATATGGAACCGACAAATAATGAAAATTGACTATACCTAACGAAAAGTGAAGATGGACGTAAAATTTTTATCTTGAAGTACATTTTGTTAGAAAATTCTGTGTATTTTTATTTGTCAATAAAGATCTTATGAAAATTTACCCTTTTCAAGTTTGTACCACTAAGAGCATCAGGATTAAGTTTGAATATTTTCTACATAGGATTCTTTGTGCAAGATAAATCAAGTAGAAGAAATCTGTTATGAAATAGCTATGTTTCCCTGTATTTCTTTTGATTATATTTTAAGAAGAATCTAACTCTGTTACAGAATGCTGAGTTGGAGTTATGTATTCTTACTGAAGTTAAATTTTATGAATAGTTGGAGAGCATTGAGTGTCTTGAATTATTCAATGATAGTAAACCACAAGACTATTCTTAATTGATTTAGCCTATCTTTTCTATTAAAATAGGTTCCAGACATGGCTGGCTATCCTCACATTCGTTACATTTCATCAGGTTTGGATGGAACATCATTTAGAGGTCCTTTCAGGGGCAATTTTGAGGTATGTAATAAGATAAATGAAGATTATTTGCCATATCTTTAGTGCAGAGATAGTATATACCTCATATGTGCTATTAATATTCACAATTGTATAAGGCTGCTGCAGTGGCTGGGAATCAGAAGGCAGTAAAATGTCTGATTTTCTGTTATTGCTTCTGGGAGGTACAGAAACATTTATATGCAATGTTAATCTTTGGTGGGAGGGGGGTGGGTGGCTGGCCAGTATGGGGATCTGAACCTTTGACTGTGGTGTTATCAGCACCATGGTCTCCCAAGTGAGCTAATCGACCTGCCCTAGCAATATTAATCTTAGAGTCAAAAGTTACCCAAGTATTTAAAGAAGAGTAAATTAAAATATCTAATGTAAAAGAATGTAAAAATGTATTAAATCTATATAAATATTTGATTTTTTAAAAAATACCATTAAATGTGGGGGAAAAACCCTTAATATTTTTGATGGAGCTTAATTTTTAGAGAAACATTGCTAGAGAAAAAGAAATATAGGTAATTCACTTTATAGCAAAATGTTTTCTCATTTGAATTTTCAGGAACAAAAAATCATTTGAGTATTATTTAAATTTTTTTGTGGTTCTTAATGTGAATTTGGAAGTTGGAGTCAATATGACTTACTAGACCTATTGTTGATTGATTTGTTTCCCTAGTGTACGAGAATGATTTCATCTTCTACATGCATACGTACTCACTGACCTGTATAGTATGATGTGGTAATATTGTTGCCCTAATTTATAAGGTTAATTTTGCTATACTGCTTCAGTTGGCTGGAAAAAACATTATGAACAATGATTTGCCTTACCATATATAAGAAAAATCTATAAACAACCATGTATCTTGTATATAAGTTTTTATGTATATAAGTTTTTTGAACACTATATTTATATTGCAAGTTTATAAGTATGGAAGTTACTGCTTTTACAATATTAACAATACCATTTAAGGAATAATCATCCTGGCTTTTTATTACTTTCAGGAACTAATTCATTTGGAAGAAAGATTAGGAAATGTTAATCGTGGAGCATCCCAGGGGACAATTGAAAGATGTACATATCCACATAAATACAAAAAGGTAAGAATTTATCCTATGAAACTTCTAGAATATTACTGAAATGCATAAAATTTAATATTATGGGCCATCCTTTAATTTGTGGAGTTTAGCAACTACATTATTTATTATTAAAGCAACACATACATATGGTTTTAAAAAAATTTGAAAGTACAAAAATATGTACTCTAAAGTTTCTTTCCCCGAAGACCCTAGTCTTCATTTTTAAAAGTAAAATCATGGGCCGAGCCCGTGGCGCACTCGGGAGAGTGCAGCTGGGAGCGCAGCAGCGCTCCCGCCGCGGGTTCGGATCCTATATAGGGATGACCGGTGCGCTCACAGCATTCACTGGCTGAGCGCAGTGCGGCCGGTCTCAAAAAGGACAAAAAAAAAAAAAAAAAAAAGTAAAATCATAGTTAAGTATTTCTTAGGTATTCTTCCAGATATTTTTGTTCATTTTGTAATAATGTGCATATGTATGTTTTTTTTCTTCCACTTTTAAAAATAACACAAAGGGGGTGATGGGCACACAGTTTTGCCCATCGCCTTTTCATTCCACATTGGCATCCACAGATCACCTATGTTCTTCTTAATAGCTTATATAGAATTCTATCATGGCAGTACCATAATTTTTTTTAACTAGCCACTTAACATTTATGGATGTTTAGTTGGTCTATATTTCTTGTACTCTACCCTCAATCCTTTGTTGTAGTATTATATCCGGAAGTTACAGAGTAGACACGTTAAATAAGTTTCAAACAACAAACTATGCTCTATGCTATACAGAGAATAAATAAAATGTGAAAATTGCTGTTTGTATTTTTCATCTGTTTTCCAAGAGTATTAATGGGTTTTTTTTGTGTGTGTGTGTCCTTTTTGAGACCGGCCGCACCGCGCTCAGCCAGTGAGTGCTGTGAGCGAACCGGTCANGTGTGTGTGTGTCCTTTTTGAGACCGGCCGCACCGCGCTCAGCCAGTGAGTGCTGTGAGCAAACCAGTCATCCCTATATAGGATCCGAACCCGCGGCGGGAGCGCCACTCTCTCCCGAGTGCGCCGCAGGCTCGGCCCTTAATGGGTTTTTACCACTAAATTTAAGTCCTTTCAACTGTCTAAGCTAATAGGTACTATAATGAACATTAATTTATATGGATGCTATTTGAAACATTCATTAGTAAAATAAAATTTGTTTATCTGTGCTTATGACATCCTCATGTGGATTAAAGGTAATAGATTTAAACTAATGAATTTCTGTTAAATTTGATTTTGCTTTTTATGCTGATTATTAGAGGGTCGTAAAAGAATACTTAATTGATGATAATCACTTAATCCATTAATTGATGGCACTCTCCTCTGGGAAATAAGTGTGGGTGAATATGTGGTTTTGTTTTGTTTTGCTTTGTTTTTCAAATAAACGCAGACTTTACTCAGTTCAATAATGTCATCTCTACTAATAAGGTAACAACTGATTGGTTCTCACAGAGGAAACTGCACTGCAAACAAGATGGGGAAGAAGGGACTGAGGAAGACACAGAGGAAAAATGTACTATCTGTTTGTCTATTTTAGAGGAAGGTGAAGATGTGAGGTAACTACATATTAATTCTGTAAAAACCATTGTTAAAACTGTACAAGGGATTTTGTTTTAAAGTAAACTTAGAAACCAAAGAAAGCTTATTCCTGGCATATCCCATTACCAATCTCTGACATGTAGAACTGATTTCTTATAGTGAGTGAAAAAATAAAATGGTTGAAGTCTCTGTGTTACCAACAAAGGGGTAGGAGTAGGAAATATACTATCTATTTTAGGGTCACACCAAGATTGGGAAATTTTATAATCAAAATCGTCTTCTGTAAATCTTGGAGAAATGAGAATTTGAGAAGCTTTGGGGACCTACACAGTTATAGTAATGTATTCTCCAAAGCCTAAAGGGGGATCCAGATTAGGTCTATGCAGTTTGTTTTATAGCATCTTTTTTTTTTCCTTTTTGTCTTTTTTACTTACCGGTAACGGGATCGCAACCCTCGGTGTCACACCCGCACCTCGCTCAGCCAGTGAGCGGGAACTGGTCTCCACATGGGATCCGAACCCTCGGCGGGAGCGCCACCATACTCCCAAGCGGCACACTCTCCAGTGCGCCAGCGAGCCAGCCCGTTTTATAGCATCTTTTATAAATTGATTTTGTCCTAAAATTTCCTTTCAACTCATAGTACTATTCCCTTCTTGTATCTTTTTGATTTAGAAAATGTTATTATGCTAACCCAATATTAATTTTAGGCATTCTCTTTGTATAATCTCTCAAGTAATTATTTTGTTCATATTCTGTTTTTTTTTAATATAACATAATGCCATATGAAACATATTCTATAATAATAATATATTAAATATAATAATAATGCCCCAATTTATAAGGATAACTTTGTCATACCTGTTCAATTGGCTGAAAGAGAAAAAAGAATTATAAACTCTTGTCCACATATAAGGTTATTTGAACACTGTATTTCCAGTGAAGGTTTATAAATATGTAAGTTAATCAGTTTAAAGTATTGACAATACTGTTTAACGAGTAATAGGAACACCTCTTTTTAGCTACTGTTTCTACACAAAACATTAGGGAGTCCGAAAGTGTATAACAACTCTTAACAGTGGATAGAAGTAGAAATGGGCACTTGAGTCAGTAACTTTTGTCCCACTATTACACTTAGATTTCATGTTACCCTGTCTTGCCTGGAAGCTTTATTTCTCAACCTTGAATTGTTAATTTGATATGATGTCCTAAAGTAAAGATCTCCTTTTAACCTTCCTGTAAAAGAGTAGTACAGTGTTAAGTGGATATAACATCCTGTGAAAACAGTGTTATTGACTATTAGTCAATCATGTACTTAAGTTTAATGTGTAAAAATCCTCTGGATAGAAAATTATAACGTTGCATATTAAGACATTTCTTAATTAGGATAACATGGCTACTATATATTTACAGTATGAGTTCTAATTTTTTTGAGAGAATGAAATGAGATAATATATTTTTTAAAGAGCTTCACAAATACAGTGATGATTTGATATTAAAAAAAAAATGTTTGCAGTATTATGTGACAGGGAGCATACTGCCAGCTCTGGTGCACTGGCAGCTCACGTACCAAAACAAAACTAGAATAATTGCCAGTATAATTCTTTTTTTTTTGGAATTATTGAGATTTTATATAATTTGTGACAGTTAATAATCTTGGTCATTTATACATTGTATTGTCCAGAATGCTAATTTAATATATATGTATTAAATTCCTTTGAGAGGTTATTTTTGTTTTTGACAGATGAGAAAGATGCCTACTAACTTTAAAATGCTATTGAATTACTACATGTATAGTTTGTTTAAAAATAAATGCCACATGTAGTTGTAATAAAATTATTTTTTGCTTTTTGTTTTCTTTGCCAATAATAGACGTCTTCCATGTATGCACCTTTTCCACCAAGTGTGTGTTGACCAATGGTTGATTACCAATAAGAAGTGCCCCATATGCAGAGTGGACATTGAGGCCCAGCTGCCAAGTGAAAGTTGACACCATGTTTCAGAACTCTTGCCCTCCCTCTCATTCCCATCCTTCCTGGTACTGCAGTCAACCAAAGATGGCATGACTTACCTGTGCAGATTTGGAAGCATTGAACTTAGAGTGCTGGCTCTGCTATATGGTACAACTAATGCTAGACCTACAGTTTATGTATACAGTTGATTTTGGTGTATTTATAGAAGCTTTTTTTTTTCTAGATTTGACATTTTTCCTGTATCATTTTACTGTATTTTTGCATGGTTCCTTGTATTGCATTTCTTTGCACATATTATGGGCTTATGACCCTAAACTTGCAGGCAAGATTAGCTGCTTTAGTAAGTAGAATTTTGTGGTCTTTTTGTTTTTTACGTAGTACTAAGCCTTGAAAATTATGAATTTTTTTTTTATCCATTACTAACCTTTAATTTAATCAATCATGTACTTTAGTTTAATGTATAAAGATCCTCTAGAAAATGATAATATTGTGTATTAAGACATTCCTTAACTAGGACAAAATGGCTGCTGTATATTTACAAATATGGAGTTCTGAGTTAAATACCATCCTTAATACTGGGAACAGAATACAACACATATTCAATCAGATGCAGGTGGTATTCACATCACCAGAGTGATCAATATAAATTTTCTTGGTGTGTCCTTTTCCTTTCAGCACAGTGCAGATAGAGTTGAATATTGATATCATACATTTAGACTGCTGTTCTGATTGTATTTATCTTTTCTACATCATTTAGAACTTTATTTCCCTGACTCAGTTTTTGCTGCTGTGAAACAGCTTTTTTGAACACTAAATATTAATTTCAATTAGCTGGATTGTACATACTTGCAGATTTAACAAAATTTTAGGGAAATTGAAGATGACATGTAGAATTTGGTTCGGTTTTCTGCTAAGCATGAATAGTTAAGATACCTGCTTATGTTGATTTTGTAAACACATTCAGTCAAGATTTAGAATTTCGTCATTGGCAGGTATCCGTGCATTCACAGAACTTCTAAAGGTCCCAGGATCTCTTTTAAGGGATTTTTATTAGTTCAAAGATAAATAAAGTTAGCTGAATCTACATGTCTCTTGTTTTATTTCTCTCTAAACTTGAAAACAGTAAATCTGCAGATACTGTGAGGCACAAATTATACTGTCAACCTACTGTTGCTATGGTTATAGACTCCCACTTCGTACATTACCAAGAGTCGATCACTGATTTAAAATTTTTAATTTCTATAGTTAAGATTTACTGCTTAATATAGAATATAAAGTTAAGTTAACATACTAACATTTCTCCTTTGGAGGAAGTTTTAGTCCACTTCAGGATGCATATTATCAAGATACTTTCATATACGGGATAGTCTAATTTTATTTGTTTAAATATGCTTAATATGCCCCAGATTGCAAATGCATCCAGCCAGTAATATCACTGTCTGTATGTGGAAGACATGTTCCCATGGATCATATGTGAAGATGTCAATAAGCTTGCATTAAGCCACCTGCTTTGTAAGTGGATTGATTAATAAATAACTTATATTTCTATTGTCTTTGTGTTTCATAATTAGTTTTTATAATGTAACAGTTTACATTAAACATCTTGGAATTCAAAAATAGTGGTATTACTCAAATTGACATTTGCATAATTTGGTGTTTATATTCATTCAATTACAGCTAACTTGCTTTTTTCATATTAGTAAATATTACACTGTAGTAACTGTCAATATCAACATGCTTCAGTATAGTATGTGTGCAGATGGAAGATAGATTATGGTTAAGAAATTTAGATACAAAGTAACATTTCTAGAAGTATACTTGATGATTAAGCTACAGATGTAGAAGGTCAGGGGAGGATGAGGGAGAGAGTGACCCATGTCTGCATCTTACTGGGGAAAAGAGCAAGTTTGCCCCTGGAAAACCCTGGGTCTGTGCCAAGGGATGCAAGAAGTATAAATAAGGTAGGGAGAATTCTTTATCATGGAGTCCTCTTGATGTTCCACAAAACACAAGAAAAGCACAGATAGATTTCTCTGTTTTTAATATTACATCAGATTTAGATACACAACTATGTGTTGACCTGTTTTATAATTGCTACTGATTTTTTTTTATGTAGGTAAAGCATCGTTACTTTAAGATTTACTTAATGCAAGTATTTGTGGCATAAACCTGAACTGTTAATGCAGCAGCTTATTAAGCTACTGCTGTTAGTTACAGAAAAATGTGATTAGTAATGAACCAACTAAGGAAGAAAATGATGTTGACCATATTAGCTTTTTCTGTTTTGTTTTGGTGTCTTTCATATCCTACTTCATCTTATGTCAAAATGAACATTTCAGTTATAGCTATCCAGATACTTAAAAACTAAACTTCTTTTGCCAGCAAATCCTTATTTTTATTGTTGTTAATATGCAAGTGATAAACTGATATTTGAAACTTTTTCCTTACTCTGATGACTTTATTTTAGCTGCTACCACACTTCAGCATTTAAACCATAACAATCGACAGAAAACTAGTTCTGTTTAAAATTTTTTCTATTTGTAACTAGTTGAAACACTGAAATTAAAATATAAACTCTTGTAGACATTTCATTATTAGTGTTTCATGAATGGGAATAGTTTAAATCTGTAGACAATATATCCTAATTTCTAACAACTTTCAAACCTCTGGGAACAAAGAAAAGTTTTTTGTTTATTGAGGACTTCATGTGTCACAATACTGGATATGTCAAGGGTGAAATACCTTCTTCAGTCAGAATTCAATCATTTTCTCAAACTAAAAATTATATTCAAAACAATTATTTCTTTTTTTTTTTTCTGGTGGCTGGCTGGTAAAGGAATCCAAAATGCTTGACCTTGGTGTTATCAGCACCACGCTCTACCAAGTAAGCTAACCGGACAGCCTCAAAAAAATTATTTCTTACTAAGAAAAATAAATGTTACCAATGATATTTTGTCATTGACCCTACTTGGGACAATCCCTTCTTCTGTATTTTATACAAATTGACAGTCCACACATGATTTTTTAGAGTAGTAGAAAGAATATATACTTTGGAGTTAGTCAGATTTGGGTTTTGAATTGTGCAGCTTTGAACAACTTAATCTTTCTGAACCTAAACATTCTTTTATCTCCAAAATAGAAATACGACTTACCTCTTAGAGTTGTTACTAGGATTAAATGAGATGTGTGCAAAGAGCCTTACACATAGTACGTACTTAAGAATATAAGTTCTCAAAACATACATATATATGTTATTCTATGCCCACTCCATCCCACCCCACAACCCAAATACCTTTGTCTTTGATAACAAATGATAGTATAGCTAGGTGCTGAACCATAAACCAGTTTTTTCTGCTAACATTCTCTTAAACTGCATCCAAGCAACTAATTACTAGATAAGAAGGAACAATTCAACCTTTATCTGAGGGATTGGAATTTTTCTTTCACTGTAGGGATGGACGATTCCTAGCACATGTGCTTTTTTCCTCTTGCCTTGCAATCACAGAAGCATAGCTGCCCATCAATACTATGCTTTAGGCAACTACTGCCAGTGGATCAGAATTGGTACAGAATTTGAAACCATTTGCCCTCTCTGACCTAAAATTAAATATTTGCAGATAAATTAACCCTAGAATTTCTCAATACCTCCTAATTTTTCTCCCCACCAAACTGTTTATGCAGAGACCTGGTGACCATCAGGAGTTAAACACACAGTACTAAGCTGCCTATGTTGTATTTTAGCTGCTTCTAGGCTGACTCTTAGGCTGATAGCCATGACTGAGAGTGAACATGGAATGTATGAGTTTCCAGGAGAAACTTTTATGTAGCCCAAACAAATTGCATGTCTATGAATCATCTTCTGTCACTACTGAATGGATTAGTTGACTAAATACTAATTTTTATTGTGGGCTCTGCAGAATCAGTTTTTCTTTAGGTAATAATACGTGTGGGAGGAAAACTTTGGAAAGTGTAAAATTCTAGATTGTTATATACTGTGGTCTGGAAAGTAAGAATTTGACTTCTGCCATTGCCTGCTTAGCTGGTAGCACAATTCAAAACACTCAAATTTCCAATCTGGCAATTCAGGGAGGACCCAAAGGCCTGCCCTTCCTCTCACATGTCTGGGAATTTCCTCCATTATGTAGGACACTGCTAATCTGTAATCCTAGGGACTCTGTTCTTTAGGTTCTCAAGAGCCTTTGTATAAGAAAGATGTTTGACAGGGGAATTGGAAGACGTGCTTAAGTCTTCCATCCACTGCTGTCCAACCTGCTTTTAAAAAGGAATGAAGAATGCCTTTCATTGAACTGTTTAGACTACTATTTGTATTTGCTCAGAGAATAAGTTATGATGTATTAGATTTCTAGAACATCATAGTTAGCCACATACTCCCTGGAGTTTTGTTATTATCTGTTGCTGTGAAATTACCTATTGCCTTGTAACCCCAAAACTTAATAGTTTAAACATCAAACATTATCTCAGTTTCTATAGATCAGGCACTCAGGCACTCTGGTGCTTCTAGCTCAGGGTCCCCTCATGAGGTTACAGTCAAGGTGATTGTTGGGGCTGTGGTCATCTGGATGATCCACTTCTAAGATGGCTCACTCACCGGGCTGTTGACAGGTAGCCTCAGTTTCTGACTGGCAATGGGCTAAGCGACCTTACTTCCTTGCTACATGGGCCTCTCCACAGGGCTGCTCAAATGGCTTCACGACAGAGTAGCTGGTTTCCCCAGAGTGAACTCTGCCAGAGAGAGAGCCAGGAGGAAGCCACACTGCCTTTTTTTTTAACCTAGTCTCAGAAGTTACACTGTCACTTCTGCTACATTCTATTCATTAGAAGCAAGAGTCAGTAAATACAGCCTATACCCAAGGAGGTGAAGTAGGTTCCACCATTTGAGAGAAGGTGTAGCCAAAGATTTATGTACATATTTTAAAAACATTACTCTTATCCCCTGTGTCAAAACCCAGCTCCAGACATCTTGACTTCTGTGGGTAAAAATTCTATCAGACTGGCTTCAGTGCTTCCTGAGGCTCTCAATTACATCCAATCCATTGTTCAGTACAAGATAAGTGTATGACTCCTTGTGCCCTCAGGAGACAAACCAAATGCTAACACATCTCATGGAAATGGCAAAGGCACTCAAGTTTTCCATGCAAAAAATCTAGTATAACATTATTGAGAATTCAGAGTTTACAAATGATCATAAAACCCAGCTACTGTGCTGTTTTTCTAAACTGATCCCATGAAAAAATCAAAATGACTATTCCAGCAAACAAAAGGCTTCAAAAGGTGCAAGGATCAGGAATGCCCCAGGTAAGTGTATCTGTCACCTGTTTTGTAACAAACCAACCCAAAGCTTAGTGGCTTAAAACAGCATTTATTTGTGCACAGTTGCATGATTTGGGCAGGACTGGGAGGGCATAGCTCATCTCTCACTGTTGTATGACTGACATTCCTCATGTGGCTCCATTCAGCTGGGAGCTCTACTGGGATAGAATGTCCAATATGGCCTCCCTTACGTGTCTCATGCTTCAGCTGGAATGGCTGGAACAGCTGATCACTCACTGGGCATTTCTCAATGTCATTCATCTCTTTAGCAAGAGATAGCTAGACCTCATTACATTGTGGCTCAGGGCTGCAAGGGAGAAAGCAGAAACTGCCAGTTCTCCTAAGATGTAAGCCTGGAACTGGAACAGCATCACTTCTGTCACATTCTGTTGGCTTGCCCAGATTTAAGGGGAGAGGAAATAAACTACACCTGTTAATAGAAGGTACGGCAAAAAAAATTATGGCCACCTTTAATCCACTACGGTAAGTTAAAACAAGCCTCATTGCTTTGTTAGAGTGCCTAGTACAAACTTTCCAAACACGTTTAATTTTGTCCCCCTAAACCAATATTCTTGATAGATGATTATTGTGATGGTTAGTCTTGTGTGCCAACTTGACTGGGCCATGGGGTGCCCAGACATTTGGTCAAACATTGTTCTGAGTGTGTATGAGAATGTTTCTAGATGATATTAACATTTGAATCAGGCTGAGTAAAGCAGATTGCCCTCCCTAAGTGTGGGTGGGCCCTATCCAATCAGTAGAAGTGATGAATAAAATAAAAAGGTTGATCTTTCCATAAATAAAGCAAAACTTCCAGCCTTACTGCCTTCAAACTGGAATATCAGTTTTTCCTGCCTTCAAAACATTGGCTCTTCTGGGGTCTTAAGTCTCCAGCCTTCTGACTGAAGCTATACCATCAGCTCTCCTGGGTCTCCAGCTTACAGATTGCAAATCTTAGGACTTCTCAGCTTTCATAATCCCGTAAGCCAATTCCTTATAATAAACCACTTTATACACACACGCGGTCATGCTTGCTTAATGAAGGGGATATATTCTGAGAAATGTGTCATTAGGCTATTTCATCATTGTGTGAACATCAGAGTGTATTTACATAAACCTAGATGGTATAGTCTACCACACACCTAGGCTATATGGTATAGCCACCATTGCACGTGTGGTCTATCATTGAAACATGGTTATGTGGTGCATGACTGTGTGTGTGTACACACATACACACCCTATTGGTTCTGTTTCTCTGGAGAACCATGACTAACACAACTGTTGTGCCTCCAGTTACAGTCTTCTACGTGTGGTCTATCATTGAAACATGGTTATGTGGTGCATGACTGTGTGTGTGTACACACATACACACCCTATTAGTTCTGTTTCTCTGGAGAACCATGACTAACACAACTGTTGTGCCTCCAGTTACAGTCTTCTAGCGACAGGGAATTCATTACTTATTGAGAGAGCACATTTTTTTGTAAGCAGTTAAAACCATTAGAACAAGATTTTCCTTTGGTAGAGGTTTCTATAACTTTAGTCATAGGGTTGTATTCTATATTCCAGAATAATGTAAACTTCTGGTTCCTTGCTGTATTCTAGCTCTTCACATATTATGGGACAGCTATCTTGATTTATTTAGGTCTTCTCCAAGTACCCTTGTTTTTGTTTAAAATGGATCTTAAGCCTCTTAACTATCCTTGTCACATTTTCCAAATACTTTAAAAATATATATATATTTTAATTGAAACACAGTTGATTGTACATATCTGTGGGGTACAGCATTGAATATCAATACCTGTGTGCAATATGTGATGCTCAAATCAGGATAATTAGCATATTCACCATTATACAATGTAATGGTTTTTCATGGCTCTTTACAAGTTCCTCCCTTACTCCTCTCCCCTTCTCCTTTTCCCACCTCTGATAACCTCAGTTCTGTCCTCTCCTTTTGAAAGGTCAATGTATGTATTGCTGTGATTGTTGTATCTTTCTTTTTTTAGCTCCCACTTATAAATGAGGATATGTGGTATTTCTCTTTCTATGCCTGGCTTACTTCACTTAACATAATTTTCTCTAAGTTTGTTCATGTTGCTGTGAATGTCAATATTTCATTCTTTTTATTGCAGAGTAGTATTCCATTGTGTACATATGCTACATTTTCCTTATTCAGTCATCTGACAATGGACATTTAAGTTGGTTCCAATTCTTGACTATCGTAAATAGAGCTGCAGTAAATATGGGAGTACCGTTTTCTGAATACTTCTGTTTATTAATTCTCCCTATCATTACTGCACATGTGGTCTGAATATTAAAAAGTCTGGAATTACATTCTTCTGAACTCATGCTAGTGAGTTAGGTCTTGGAGTGGTGGTATTTTTTAAGGAAGCACAGGTTTTCTAAAAGTGTGGAAATGGAAGGAAATAGGAATATTTGGAAAAGGGGTACTGTAGTGGATTGAATTATGTCCCTCCAAAACTCTCCAAAGCTTGAATTGTGTCCCCCAAGTTTTATGTATTAGAAACAGCCCCCACTGTGACTGTTAATAGGGTGGGAAATCCTATTATGGTAATTGAAAGGTGGAACCTTGAAGAGGTGATTGGATTGTAGGACCATACCATAGTGAGTGGATTAAAAATGGTCAGGGGCGTGGCTCTGAGGGCTTTAAAAGGAGGGGAGAGACTGTCTCTCTCTGCTGTCTCTGCTTCCACCGTCTTGCAGTGTGAGACCCCTGGGTCACTGTTACCACCACCAGATGGAATTTGGACTTCTCAGCCTCAGAAACTGTAAGCAATAAATTTCATTTTCTTTATAAATCACCCAGTTCAGTGTACTTTTCTGAATACTTCTGTTTATTAATTCTCCCTATCATTACTGCACATGTGGTCTGAATATTAAAAAGTCTGGAATTACATTCTTCTGAACTCATGCTAGTGAGTTAGGTCTTGGAGTGGTGGTATTTTTTAAGGAAGCACAGGTTTTCTAAAAGTGTGGAAATGGAAGGAAATAGGAATATTTGGAAAAGGGGTACTGTAGTGGATTGAATTATGTCCCTCCAAAACTCTCCAAAGCTTGAATTGTGTCCCCCAAGTTTTATGTATTAGAAACAGCCCCCACTGTGACTGTTAATAGGGTGGGAAATCCTATTATGGTAATTGAAAGGTGGAACCTTGAAGAGGTGATTGGATTGTAGGACCATACCATAGTGAGTGGATTAAAAATGGTCAGGGGCGTGGCTCTGAGGGCTTTAAAAGGAGGGGAGAGACTGTCTCTCTCTGCTGTCTCTGCTTCCACCGTCTTGCAGTGTGAGACCCCTGGGTCACTGTTACCACCACCAGATGGAATTTGGACTTCTCAGCCTCAGAAACTGTAAGCAATAAATTTCATTTTCTTTATAAATCACCCAGTTCAGTGTACTTTGTGATAAGCAACAAAAATGGACTAATACAGATACAAACTGAAGAAAATGAGACACAGTCTCCACCCTATTTGTGAGTGAAAGTTGCTCTCACGTCTAAGTAGCCTACACACCAATAGGAACAGCTTAGCCCAGAATTGGGGATTTTATCTAAAAGTCAACTTGGTAAGCCAACTGGGACATCCCACCAAAGCTATGAGAATATGATACAAAAATTAAGAGCACCTCACAATTTTAGTCTATTTTAATAGAGAATAGGAAATACATGAAAAAGTGAACAGTATACTTTAGAAACTCCTATTTGAGTCAATGTTTAATCACCCTCCAGACTTTTACCTTCTTACCCACTTTCTAAGTAAGAATGAGTAAATTATACTGTTATCCTTCCATACATCTTATTTCTTCTATATTTTAAGTGCCGTGAGGGCAGGAACCCAGTTTTTATGCCTTCCTCTGCCCTTTTTTTGCTGTTAAGTAGTATGCACAGTGCTTTGCTTATCAAAGGCATTTAGTTGATTTTTTAAAAATCTGGATAATCCATAATTTTCAAAGGTGCTGATTTTGAAAAATAGTTTTGAGTGTAGGTTGGTAAAGGAATTGGAAAGGTGTTCTCTTCCACCTCTCTGGATCTGAGCTAGCTTGCAGGCCCTAGACTGGGACTTACCCTGGCACCCTGCCCAGCCAGCAGTAGGTGACCTGGTCACTTTCCTGGGACAGGTAATGTTGAACTGTTGGCCAAGGTGAAACTGTAGGTAAAGATGGATGTAAGTAAGGCAAGGAAAAAGGCTTTCTTTTTCTAAGAAAAATGCTGACCTGCCTCTCCTCCCAAAGTAATCAATAGTGAAATTTATTTTTATTTATGACCAATTTTTAAGAGAAAATTTTAACCTAACCACTCAAAACTTAAGTTACCTTATGATTGCTTTCCCTCTCATCCACATTCAGTCATTCGCCAAGTTCTGTCATTTCTCCAGTAATGCTTCTCATATATGTTTTCATTTTTCATTCTAAACACTCATCCAAGTCAGGTTTTTGTTACATCTCACTTGGGAAGCCTTTAGCTTTCTAATCCACTCTAATCCATCCTTTAGCTGCCACCCTACCTGGGGTCAGATTTCTAAAACAAAATTCTGACCAAGTAATTACCCTTCTTGAAAAGTTTCTGTGATTCCTCACTTTCTGGATCTCTTGCAGCTTTGTTTTTAACATTCCTATGATCCAAATGCCTCAGACTACTTTCTGTTCTTCTACATTCGTTCTCTTTGTTCCCTCTTGCTGAGTGCCTTTGCCATCTCTCCTGCTAAAATCTAACCCTTCTTTCAAAACTCAGCTCACATACTCCATTTCTAGTCAGCCTTCCTTCACCTACTCCCATTTTTAACTAATCTACTTTGTGCTTAGTATTTTACAGGTCTGCCTCTTATAACAGTTTCATTCCTATGTGTTTCCCCTTCCTTGTTTTGAACTTGAGGTCATAGCTAATAAGTTATTCTTCTCTGTGTTCCCTGCAGTGCCTTATACACAGGGACATTTTAATTTTAATGTGACAGATATATTTTATCTTAGAGAAAGAAGAAATCAGAAAGAGGTAGGCAGAAATGGATGGGGGTGGAGAACTGGAATGGGATAAGAGCAACTGGAAAGAACGTGGTAATATATAGGAAAATAACTGGGTTCTGTTAAAAATCAGCTGGTGAAATCATAATTTGTCTATTGTCTCATTCACAAATTAATGATATATAAGTTAAACTGGGCCCTTTATGCCCTCAGTGTAGTCTGGAACAATGGCTGCTGAAAGGTCACCAAGGACAGAGGAGGAAAACCATTTTTTAAGGATATAAACTGCAAACATGAGCTAAGCTTTTGGACTTGTCTTACATGATTTGCTGTATGCCCTCAGTGTAGTCTGGAACAATGGCTGCTGAAAGGTCACCAAGGACAGAGGAGGAAAACCATTTTTAAGGATATAAACTGCAAACATGAGCTAAGCTTTTGGACTTGTCTTACATGATTTGCTAGCAGGTAACCCAAATGAATCCTAATGGAAATTCAACAACAATAAATTAGCACCCTGTTTTAGGCACTAGAGATATAAATTGTGCACAAGACAAACATCCCTGCCCTCATGGAGCTTACATTCTAGTGCATTTGTTCAAATTAAACAGCTCCAAGGGTGGAGCTTGAGATGGTCCTGTTCTAGCAGGGCTGTGAGATTTTCAGCCCTGACCTGACCCAGAGGTCAGGTTCCCTCCTGTCAACCCTCTCAACAGACCTGCATCATGACCTCACCCACTGCCCAAGAAGTGGCTGGCAGGGTTGCCTTTATGCAGCCTCATCTAGTGGCCTCGCACACTGCCCAAGGGGCAGCTCAGCAGGGCTGCCCCTGGCAAACCCACTCCTGAAGGGAAGTATGACCTCACACCTGGCCCCGAGAAGTGGTACAGTGAACTGGCTCATGGAAGAACCACAACTAACTAACCAAGCCAAAGTGTGCTCACGCCCCCAACTCAGAATAACAGCCTATCTGTCATGCACCTGATAGAACCATCCCTGAGACTTTGAGCCATCACACACACACATATCCAAGTGGGAAACAGCCAGGATGACATGCACGTGATCAGAGAATCAGCATGTGACCCAGCCAATGGTGAACCAGCCCCAGAACACACCACATGCCCATAATCCCAGCCTGAAAATAAGCCCAGCAAACCCATCCTCAGTGAGCCAGCTCTTGAGACAACTAACTCACAGGGGGTACATGTACGCCCCCAGCCTGAGCACCAATACTGCAAGCCCACCCATCGGCAGAGCCATGCCACCCCTGCCACAAACCCTCTAAGCATAGGCCATTGATACATGTGCAGACATAGTGAAAGTGCATTACAGCTGAAGAAACTGCACTGATCCAGAACAAAGCCATTGTACTCTACTCAGTTGAAACCCAAAGACACATTTGCAGGTGAAAGTCCTTCCCCATGCAAGCCACTCTACAAAATTCAAAGAGGTGACTGTTCCACCACATGCACAGATCTCAATGCAGAGAAACAAGAAACATGAAAAAACAAAGAAACATGACACCACCAAAGAAACAAAATATTCCTCAACAACTGATCCCAAAGAATCAGATATTACTGACTTACCAGAAAAGGAATTCAAATTTATAATCTTAAGGAAACTCATTGAGATACAAGATAATATAGATAAACAATTCAATGAAACCAGAAAAATACATAATCCAAATGAGAAGAGATAGATATCATTAAAAAATCAGACAGAACTCTTGGAATTAAATAATTTATTGAATGAAATAAAAAAATACATCTTGGGGTCTCAACAACGGGCTAGGCCATTCAGAAGAAAGAATTTCCGATCATGAAGACAGCTGTTTCAAAATAGCACAGGAAGACAAAAAAGAAAGAATTTTTAAAAATGAACAAAGTTTACAAGATTTATGGGATACTATTAAGTGAACAAATATTCAAATTATGGGCATTCCAGAAAGAGAAGAAAACAAAAAAGGTATTGAAAATATATGTAGTTAGATAACTGAAAACTTCCCTAGTCCTGGGAAAGATACAAACATCCAAATCCAGGAATCTTTAAAGGTCCCCACATAGATTCAACCCAAAAATATCCTTTCCAAGACACATTACAGTCAAACTGTCAAAGTTAAGACAAAGAATTTTAAAAGCAAGAGAAAGGCATCAAGTCACTTATAAGGGAATCCCCATTAGATTAACAGCAGACGTCTTTGTAGAAACCCTACAGGCCAGAAGAGAATGATATGATATATTTAAAGTACTAAAAGGAAAAAACTACCAGCCAAGAATATCATACCTAGCAAGGCTATCCTTCAGAAATGAAGGAGAAATAAAGTCTCAGATAAGCAAAAATTAGGGGAATTCATCACCAGCAGTTCAGCCTTACAAGAAAATGCTTAGGGGAGTCCTACATCTAGAAGAGAAAGAATGGTAACAACCATCATGAAAACACCTAAAAGTACAAAACTTACCAGTAAAATAGATCCACAAAATAGAAAGAGAAAGGAATTAAACCTTGCCAATACAGAAAACCACTAGGCTGGCTGGTTGGCTCAGTTGGTTAGAGCACAGCCTTGTAATGCCAAAGGCAAGGGTTCAGATCCCCATACTAGCCAGTTACCAAAAACAAATAAAAAAAAATATAAAACTAGACAGAAAACCATGAAACCACAAGGATAAACAATGAGAAAGAAAGAAAGGAAGGAAGGATACACAAAACAATCAGAAAATAACCAACAACATGATGGGAGTAAGACCTCATATATCAATAATAATTTTGGATGTAAATGGATTAAATCCCCCAATTAAAAGACGTAGACTGGCTGAATGGATAAAAAAACATGACTGGGCTGGCCAATTAACTCATTTGGTTAGAGCATGGTGCTGATAACAACAAAGTCCAGGGTTTGATCCCTGTACCGGCCAGCTGCCAAGCAAACATGATCCATCCATATCCTCCCTATAAGAAACACACCTAACCTACAAAGACTGAAAGTGAAGGGATGGAAAAAGATATTCCACACAAATGGAAAGCAAAAGTGAGCAGGAGTAGCTATACTTACATCAGATAAAACAGACTTCAAATAATAGTAAGGTATGAGAAAGGGCATTATATAATTATAAAGGGATCAACACAGTAAGAGGATATAACAATTATAAAATACATGCACCCAATTCTGGAGCACCCAGATATATGAAGCAAATATTATCAGATCTAAAGGGAGAGATAGACACCAACACAATAATAGTTGGGAACTTAAACACCTCACTCTCAACATTAGACAGATCATTGAGACAGAAAATTGACAAAGAAATATCAGATTTAAACAGTTTCATAGACCAGATGGACCTTACAGACATTTACAGAACATTTCATCCAACAGCTACAGAATACGCATTCTTTTCATCAGCACATGAAACATTCCCCAGGACTGACCATATGCTGGGACACAAAACTAGTCTCAACAAGTTCAAAAAAATCAAAATCACATCAAATATTTTTTCTGATCATAATGGAATAAAACTAGAAATCAGCAACAAGAAGAACTTTCAAAATTACACAAACACGTAAATTTAACAACATGCTCCTGAGTGACTAATGAGTCAAAGAAGAGATTAAGAAAAAAAATTTTTTAATTCTCGAAACAAACTAAGACAGAAGCACAACATACCAAAACTTATGGGACACAGCCAAAGCAGTATTAACAGAAAATGTTATACCAGTAAATGCATATATTGAAAAAATAGAAAGATTTCAAATAAACAACCTAACAGTGCACTTAGAGGAACTAAAAAAGCAAGAATCAATCAAACCAAAATAAGTAGAAGAAAAGAAATAAAAATCAGAGCAGAAGTAAATGAAATTGAGACTAAAAATACAATACAATACAAAAGATTGTAATCAAGTGAAAAGTTGGATATTTTTTTGTTTGCTCATTTTTTTGGTGGCTGGCCAATATGGGGATCTGAACCCTTGACCTTGGTGTTAAAACCCTGTGCTCTAATGAACTGAACTAACTGTCCAGCCTCAACAAGGTGGTTTTATAAAAAGATAAATAAAATGGTCAAACCATTAGCCAGACTAACCAACAAAAAAAGAGAAAGGACTCAAATAAATAAAATCAAAAATGCAAAAGGAGACCTTACAACTGATACTTCCAAAATACAAAAGATCACTGGAGACTATTATGAACAATCATGCACCAATGAATTTGAAAACCTAGAAGAAATGGATAAATTCCTGGACACATATAACCTACAAAGGCTGAACCAAGAAGAAATAGAAAATGTGAATAGATCAATAACAAGTAATGTTATTAAATCAGTAATAAAAAGTCTCCCAAAAAAGAAAAGCCCAGGAGCAGATGGCATTACTGCCGAATTCTACCAAATATTTAAAGAAGAACTAATACCACTACTTCTTAAACTATTTCAAAAAATTAAAGTGCAAGGAATTTTTAAAAACTCATTCTATGAGGCCAGCATTACCCTGATACCCAAACTAGGCAAGGATACAATAAAAAAAGAAAACTACAGGTCAATATTCCTGATGAACATAGATGCAAAAATCTTCAATAAAATACTAGCAAACTGAATCCAACAGCACATCAAAAAGATTATAAACCATTATCAAGTGGGACTTATCCCAGGGATGCAAGGACGGTTTAACATATACAAATCAATAAAGATAATACATCATATCAACGGAATGAAAGGAAAAAATTGCGATTACCTCAATAAATGCAGAAAAAGAGTTTAATAAAATTCAACATCCTTTCATGATAAAAACTCAATAAATTAGGTATAGAAGGGAAGTATCTTAATATAATAAAGGCTAAATATGACAAACCCATAGCTAACACCATAATGAACTAGACACTGGAACAAGGCATGGAAGACTGCTCTCACCACTTTTATTCAACATAGTACTAGAAGTCCTAGCCAAAGAAATCAGGCAAGAAAAAAAAATAAAGGACATACAAATTGGAAAGGAGGAAATCAAATTGTTTCTGTTTGCAGATGACATGATTTCATATACAGAAAAAACTAAAGACTTTACCAAAAAACTCCTAGACCTGATAAACAAATTCAGTAAAGTTGCAGGATACAAAATCAACATTCAAAAATCATTAGCATTTCTATACACCAACAAGGAACTAGCAGAAAAAGAAATCAAGAAAGCAATCCCATTTATAATAGCAACAACAACAAAAAATACCCAGGAATAAATTTAACCAAGGAGGTGAAAGATCTCTGAAGGGAAAACTATAAAATACTGATTAAAGAAATTAAAGAAGACAAAAAATATGGAAAGACATCCTGTATTCATGAATTGGAAGAATCAATACTGTCAAAATGACTATACCACCCAAAGTGATCTACAGATTCCATGCAATTCCCATCAAACTACCAATGACATACTCCACAGAAACAGAAAAAACAACTCAAAAAGTTATATGGAATGACAAAAGACCCAGAATAGCCAAAGCAATCCTGAGAAAAAAAGAACAAAGTAGGAGGCATCACACTCCTTGACTTCAAAATATACTACAAAGCTATAGTTATCAAAATAGCATGGTATTGGCACAAAAACAGACACATAGACCAATGGAACAAAATAGAGAATTCAGAAATAAATCCACATACCTACAGACAACTTATTATTTTTTGGCTGCTGGCCAGCACGGGGATCCAAGCCCCGGACCTTGGTGTTATCAGCACCATACTTGACTAACTCAGCTAACTGCCCCAGTCAATTAATTTTTGGCAGAGGAGCCAAGAACATACATTGGGGAAAGGACAGTCTCTTCAAAAAATGGTGCTTGGAAAATTGGAGCTCCAATGAATGAAACTAGACCCCTTCCTCTCACCATATACCAAAGTCAGCTCAAAATGGATTAAGAATGTAAGTGTCAGAGCTGACATGAAACATTCCCCAGGACTGACCATATGCTGGGACACAAAACTAGTCTCAACAAGTTCAAAAAAATCAAAATCACATCAAATATTTTTTCTGATCATAATGGAATAAAACTAGAAATCAGCAACAAGAAGAACTTTCAAAATTACACAAACACGTAAATTTAACAACATGCTCCTGAGTGACTAATGAGTCAAAGAAGAGATTAAGAAAAAAAATTTTTTAATTCTCGAAACAAACTAAGACAGAAGCACAACATACCAAAACTTATGGGACACAGCCAAAGCAGTATTAACAGAAAATGTTATACCAGTAAATGCATATATTGAAAAAATAGAAAGATTTCAAATAAACAACCTAACAGTGCACTTAGAGGAACTAAAAAAGCAAGAATCAATCAAACCAAAATAAGTAGAAGAAAAGAAATAAAAATCAGAGCAGAAGTAAATGAAATTGAGACTAAAAATACAATACAATACAAAAGATTGTAATCAAGTGAAAAGTTGGATATTTTTTTGTTTGCTCATTTTTTTGGTGGCCACCCAAATATTATCTTGTAGTCCATAAATATATACAATTATCATGGGTCAATTAAGACAAAAATCAAGTAAAGAGAAAAAAAATTTCCGTTGCACAAGTAGATTGGAGGTTACCAGAAACGGGCGGTGGGGAGAATAATAAGAAGTTATTGCTTAATGGGTAAGATTCTATGTTTAGGATGAGAAAAAAGTTTTGGAAGTAGATAGAGGTAGTAGTCACACAGCACTGTGAATGCAATTAATTCCATACAACTGTATATTTAAAAATGCTTAAAATAGGGCCGACCCCGTGGCTCACTCAGGAGAGTGCGGTGCTGGGAACACCGAGGCCACGGGTTCGGATCCTATATAGGGATGGCCGGTGCGCTCACTGGCTGAGCGTGGTGCAGACAACACCAAGCCAAGGGTTGCGATCCCCTTACCGGTCCAAAAAAAAAAAAAAATGCTTAAAATGGCAATCCTTATATATGTTTTACCATAATTTTTTTAAAAAAGGAAAAAAGAGTAAAAAAAAAAGAAATACTCATATGGATGTGATCAGAGGAGTTCAGGGAGACATACAGTACTGTACATCAAAATATTAATCATGGTTTTCTTTAGTAAAAGTAAATCTTTTGTTTTTGGCTCTTGTGAATAAAGTTGCTATGAACATTCTTGTACAAGTCTTTTGGTGAACATATGCAATTATTTCTCCTGGGTAAATACTGAGGAGTGGAATTGCTAGGTTTGGGGAATGTGTTTAACTTTTGTAGACATTGCTAAATAGTTTTCCAAAGTGTCTGAACTGATTTATATCCTTACCAGTAAAGTATGAGTGTTCTAGGACTACTAAATTCTAGTTGTTTTACATCCTCACCAATACTTGGAATTGGCAGTCTTCTTACAATAAATATATACTATTTTTATAATGAACAAAACCACAATTTAAATATTTCCTTGGGTGGGTAAGGAAAAAATGTCACCAGTAGCTTCCTTCTGATCTCCATGCCAAATAAAACTCTCCAACGGGGGAAAAAAATAAAATGAAAAGGGGAAAGTTCTCAACTTACTAAGGAAAGAAAAAAAAAAAATCATGTGCTGAGGTTGCTAAAATCTACAGTAAGAATGAATCTTCTATCTGTGAAATTGTGAACAGTATATTGTTGTAATTGTTATATTATCAGTTATTGTTAATAATCTCTTACTGTGCCCAATTTACAAATTAAACTTCATCATATGTATGTATGTATAGAAAGAAACATAATGTATATATGGTTTGATACTATCTGTGGTTTCAGGCACGCGTTGTGGGTCTTGGAGTGTATCCCCTGTATAGAAAGACTACTGTGCTTTAAACAAAAAGTTGAATCAAAAAGTGTACGTTCTAGGTTATTTGCGGTGAGAGATACAAAACAACAAGAAACATTACCTTATTTTAATAAAGATACAATCTGGTAATATGGATAGAATAATTTGATTTTGGCAATGTCTAGTCAGTTAATAAAAGCACTTCACCATTCATAACATTTCTGTTTACAAAGCCCTAACTGTGAGTCAGCAAGGATTGTCACTTTTATAGTTGTATCTTTTGATAACACAATACCATAACAATAAAGCAAAAATATAATTTTACTTACAATTCTGGTGCACTAAAACAGATCTATTTTTCTTTCCTAAGACTTTTCCATAGGATACCTTATTTTTAGTTAGAGGATGTTGAATATGCTAGTATCTTTTTACAGAGTAGCTGCAATTATTCCTGTTTTACAGAAGAGGAAACAGGTTCAGTAATGTCAGATGCCCTACAGACAATAGGGATTGGGGCAATGGAAGGAATTTAATCCAGCTCACTTCATTTTATTTAAGGCTCATCCAACCACACTGATCGTTAGTACTCAAGTAACGGAGTGGTGAACCATTTTTAAGGAGTAGGAGTGACGGGAAAGGTTTCTCAAATTCTCAGATGGAGCCTGATATCGAGTCATTCCACCGCCTTTGCCGCGGGTGTTGGACCTTTCCTTTCCTCTTCTTCCCTTTCCTCTTTTTAAAATCTCTTTGGACTACCCTGACCCTTCCATCCTTCTGCTCGAGAGTAGGGTCACACCTTGCTTCTCACTTTTATATCTTACACACGTTATAGCATCATTTATTCGGCGAATATTTATTGAGCACCCATCACATACCAAAGGTATATGTACTAGGTCCTGGGAATATAATGGAGAGCTTACAAGAAGCGCGAGGCACGCAGATCGCTTCGCTTTTACTACTTTTTTTTTTTCTGCCTCTCCAGGGAATCTTGGTTTCTGAGTAAACGCCACGATCCCCTCCTTTAGCACACGTTGGAGTCTCAATCACCTAACACGCTGCAGCCCTGAGCAACCCAGAAGCGCCTGTCCCACGACCCACGCCAACCCAACCTAAGCTCTAACTCGACGTTTCCGGAAGAGGGATCGAGGTCAGAAATGGCATTTCCAGAGTGTTCCCTAGAACTAACTTCCGCCCACCCAGCACAAACGTCCAGAGACGTTTGGTGAGGCCAAATGCAGGTGAGGCCTTGTCCAAGTTCGGAGAAGGGGTCCCCCGTGTGCTTTCCCAGTGAGGCATATTTTTGTTGATGTCAGAGACAGAGGTTTTTAAAAAAAACTGTAGGGAGAAAAAAAAAAAACCCCAAACCCAAACAGTTGTTATGACACCCAAACGGTTTAAGAAAAATCAGCCAATCAGCGTGCGGGAAGCCTCCTGGTTTAGCCAATGAGAAGGGCGCGCCGTGCGTAAGGCCGCCCAATGGGGCGCGAGCGGCGCGGTATTTGAATCCTGGAACCAGGCGACATCGCCGGTGATCCCCAGCGGTGCGGGCAGGAGTGTGGCGCTAGCGGCGCCGCGGACGCCAGTGCCCTCCCTGTCCAGCCCGCGTCCCTCCCCGGGCCGGGCTGGCACTCTTGCCTTCCCCGTCCCTCATGGCGCTGCTCCGACGCCCGACGGTGAGTGGGCCCGGCGACCCCCTCACTCGAGCGGGGACTGTGGCCCCGTAGTGCCCTCCCCGCCCCTGCCGCCTCTCGTCTCTCTCTTCAGCTCCGAGCTTCTGCGTCCCTACCGTGGGCTGCTCTTCCTTTCTCCGAGGCGCCCCGCTTCCCCTGCGGCCTGTCCTCTCTGGTCGGCCTCTCCCCGCCTGGGTCTCGCTCTCCGGTTCGCCCTCGCTGCGCCGGGTGGGGAGAAGCGGAGGGAAGCCTGAGCCCGGCTAGTACTCAGCGAACGATCCCCGATTCCCGAAGGCCTTTGTTGCTAGAGAGCTGTCTACATGCAGTCTCTTAGGATTTCCTTCCTCGGTTTTCGTAACTCCCTGCCAGCTAAGGGATCTGTGGTGGGGGCGGGAAGGAGAAGGATTGGATTTTTCACATTTCGCTTTGCATGAGTTTCCCATTTTTTTCTGCGCGCTAAGTCTTCCAGGCTAAGTTCACTAACGTATAGGATCGTCTCCTTCAAATTATTACTTTCTTTACTCAAGTGTAATAGAGATTTTGCTTATTATTTGACCCAGTATAGTAGACTGAGAGGTAAGTGTTCAAATTAATTTATTTCATCCTTGCAAAAATCGAAGTGTTACGGTGTTTGGGGTATTTTCCCTGTGAGCTTGAATTGTACCCAGATCTACTTTTCCTTTGCTGAAAACTAGAGGGCCCTGATACACCTGAGTTCCATCATCCTGGCCATAAGGCTAGTTAAAAGCTGCCAGTTTCTCCTCCTAGATGTATTTAAACTTAGTCACACAACCAGGCTTTAACCCATAAGCTTTAAACTTTCAAACACTTTTTCAAATTGGCAGCTGATGCTGGAAGAAATTGAACAGTGTGACTTTTGCGAATTGTAGTAGATTGAATGCATTTGGTATTTAATAGGTATCCTTTTGTGGATCTAAGTCCAAATGACAAATAATTTTTGTGTAACTTTTTCTATAAAGTTACTTAATAGTCAAATTCTTTTTATTCAGGGAAGGCTTGCATTTTTCCTGGCCCCTCTGTCTATTCTGGCAGATACACTCAAACCCCCTCTTAGGAATTTTCTTAGGATTAGGAACCCCAACTCTCAGGGATAGGACATGCTGTTTTTTCTCATGAAATGTTTATCACTTCTATAATAAAATAAGCTTTTTTTGTATGACTTGCTTTTCCTAGCAAGTTTTGTTTCTGAGCATATTCAGTCTAAAGCAGGTTAAAATCAATTGAAAATTTTTATTTCATACAATTCCAATCTTCCCTGAATTTGAGAGCTAAAACTATTTTACCCAAGAAAACTATTCCCTTTCCTAAGTATCTTTAATATAAGAGAGAATCCATGCTATGGCAACCTCATTTTAAAAGGCTGTATTTCTAAAAGATCATGTCTTCAGGAGCTTTTCTAGAATGACATAAAAATTAAAGCTAGTCTAGGTTTTAAACATCTGGTTTTTAAACAACTAGATCTACTATTAACTATTAATATTATAGCTTTACAATTTTTTATCTTAATTGCACTTGTTACCAATCTCTGTAAAGAAAGCTTTTTAACTAGAAGCCTTCAATTTACAGGGAACTTTAACAAGTGACATGGGTGCTATATGAGAAATAATCATTTATTTGTGAGACTTTGAAGTTCTCTTACAGGCCCACTTAAATACTCAAAATAGTTTTGTAAGATTAGTAGGAAGATCTTTATTATAGGTAAGATGGGTGAGTGTTTTGCCTAATTTAGAGTTATGCTATCAATCACAATAGCATTTTAGACTTTCTAAAATGTACCTTTTCCCTCTTGCAGGTAGATCTCAGCATATTCATCTCCCCAAAGCAATTCTAAATTTGAGTGTCTGGCATTAGCAAGTATTTTAAATTGTCTCAACACTTCATTAACTTTTTTTTTTTTTAGGTGTCCGGTGATTTGGAGAATATTGACACAGGAGTTAATTCTAAAGCTAAGAGTCATGTGACTATTAGGAGGGCTGTTTTAGAAGAGATTGGAAATAGAGTTACAACCAGAGCAGCACAAATAGCTAAGGTAACAACCATGAGGACCAAAATGTGCATACAGAGACTGATTCTGTATAGCACTAAGGGACTACAATGGTTTTATTGCCCTATTCATGTTTCTTTTTCCTTGTAGAAAGCTCAGAACACCAAAGTACCAGTTCAACCCACCAAAACAACAAATGTCAACAAACAACTGAAACCTACTGCTTCTGTGAAACCAGTACAGATGGAAATGTTGGCCCCAAAGGTAGGAAGTTCTGAATTTACAAACACACATAATAAAGTAGACTGTTTTTAGCCAGACTGCAGGGGTACCTTTATCATCATTGCAACTTTTGAAGAACATTCACAGCTAGAGCTCTACTTTAAAACAACAGTGTACAAAATGAATATATATACCTTTTTAGTGATGGTACCATAATTTAATGTTATGACCTTAAATAATAAAGTTAATCACCTTAATATGCAGATAAGTCTAGTGATCCCAGAGTGAAATTTGATTGGTTTTATTAAAATAATCGACTGTAAGAATGAACTTGCCAGTGAAGGCCTTCAAAGTCCACACTTCTGAAAAATGCATGTAAGAGAAAGTTAACACCAGAATTCTGTGTTAATAAATTGTCTTCATAACTGGTTAGCTCAATTGGAGTTAGAATGCTAGTGGACCCACTAGCCTATTTACCTTCCACCATGTTCAAGTTTGTGCATGCTCTCATTCATAAATTACTTATGTAGTTACCACGAGACAGGCACTGTTGTAGGTACTGAGGATATAACAATAATTACTTCACTCTTTCCAGCTCAAAAAATATATACTGTTGAATGTTTGAAATTTTTCAAAATAAAACATTGGATATATTTGAGAAATATGTCTATTGTGTACTTACAATACATATCCATTTGTGTTAAGGCTGCTTAAGAGACATCATGCCTTCAGGGGACTTATCTAGAAGGGACATATGTGCCTGAAAATTAAATTAATAATCCTACGGAATGATGTTAGATGCCCCTGGGCAATATATAACTGAATGCCAGAAGACTGGGATAGACATAAGTGCTGTCTTTGGGAAAGTGCACCTACAGGAGGGAGAGAACACTAAGGGATGGAATGGTCAGGGTAAATTTCATGGAATAAGTGGAATTTTTAAGGTTAGAGAGAAGCCGATAGAAAAGGACACCTTTTTGGGGAAACAAAATAGCAACAAAAATCAAGGCACCTGGGGCCGGCCCGGTGGCGCACTGCTACAGTGCCCACTTGGGAGCGCGGTGGCGCTCCCGCCGAGGGTTCGGATCCCACATACAGACCGGTTCCGCTCGCTGGCTGAGCGAGGTGCGGGTGCAAAATCGAGGTTTGCGATCCCGTTGCCGGTCCCGGTCCGGTACGGGCACGACACTGAGGGTTGCGATCTGTTGCCGGACACGAAAAAAGACAAAAAAAAAAAAAAAAAAAAATCAAGGCACCAAAGTGGAAATAGGCCTGTACCCATGTCCTTTGATCACGGAGTCTGCAGGTCTAAATAGGTTCAAAAGACTTGTGTGAAGAAGCAGAAATTGAGGTTGGATCTTTTATCTGTTGTGCAAAATTCCTCCCACATCGAAGAAGGGCAATTTGGCATTATACTTCAAACGGTTATTCTACATACCATTAAGTCTGTTTTTACAATTTATCCAATGAAAATAATCAGACGGATAGTCAAGGACTTTTAAATAGTGCTTGAATGAATATCTCATATCATACAGAAATATTCTGTATTATGAGATTCGTCAAGTCCATTTAATGAAATACTGTGCAACCGTCAATATTGTTATGCTTTAGTAGACTATTTAAAGATGTCAAAATGCTCATAACATTAGGTGGAAAAATCAGATTATAACACAATATATATAGTGCAACCCCATACTTGCTTTTAAAAGTGTGCATTTAAATACAAAATATTGATGGTAGTTCTTTTTTAGTATTATGTTGGAAGTAAGATTGATTTTCATTTCTTCCTTAAAATTTTCACTTTCACCATAGGTACATATTGTTGCTCAAATCAGAGAAAAAGTTAAAAAAGCCAGTTTAAAAAAAAAAGCAAAGAACCAAAAATGTTATGAAAGAAACAAAAGGGCCGGCCCGGTGGCGCACTGGATAGTACGCCGCTTGGGAAGCGCGGTGGCGCTCCCGTCCGAGGGTTCGGATCCCACGTGCAGACCGGCTCCCGCTCACTGGCTGAGCGAGG